>NW_008631787.1:90428-98934 GCF_000691845.1 Merops nubicus
GTTATTACTGAAATTCACAAAACATCAGCATAATTGGCTAAAATGTTCAAGTCACATCCCTAATTGTTAGTTGCATTTTATAGAGATGTATGATGCCTAGTCTACAGTATCCCCACCTTTATCTAGGTACCTACTTTACTTCCTAGATCATAAAAGATCATGAAAATCCTTCACTAAGAAAGGAAAGACACTGCATTTATTTTATGACTTGCAGCTTTGATGCAGTCCCAGGAGACTCATTGGTAGAAATTAATTCATAAGTTGTGGAAAGTTTTCTTGTCATTTCAGTTAGATTAGGCAAGAGTCTAACATCAAAGTACAGCTATGAATAAGTATTTTTCCAAGAGATGTGTAACTGTTCAGACTGAAGAGTGTCTCATACAAACTCCAGGCCATAATTCAAGTTTTTAGTAGATTCTACTATTATTAAATACTTCTAGTAAAAACACAAATGTTTCACTCCATTCAGTTTAATTTAAATTTTTTAATGTAAAAGAATTCTTTAAATTTCATTTATGTTTCAGATTAGTAAAATTGGATTTTTATTGGCTTGAATGAATTAACAAATACTTTATTTGCTGAACTAAGTGCAATCAAAAAAAAAAAAAAGAATCCAGGCTTCTCATGCATTAGATCTAATTAGATCTAAAAGACTTGAAAGTATTTAACAGCTTCACCATCACTGCAGTTTGCAAACTCACATGAAGAAAACACCGAGTTTATGGGATGGAAGTCCTAGAAATTTTAGTAGAAAGCAGCAAATTTTCTGTTTTGGATGAGTTTAGATAATACATATTAGACAATTTTTAATGGAAGCACTGTGCTGTACTACTAAGTTCCTACAAACAGCAAGTAAAAACCGCAGATGTCGTGTCATCCTTTTTGATGGTTTTGACCTTAAAAAAGGGAATAGGATATGTAAATTTCCTAGGTGTTAATCCTAAGAATGTGAAGCAAGCATCCATTCCTCTCCTTGGCTTTGTGATGAGTTGTCAAAATCAGGTATTTGAAGTACATACAGAGAGAGAGGGCATAGAAAAGTGTACACATGTTTTGAAAACCTGGCCCAACCTATTTTATTTTTGTCTCTTTGCCAAAGAATGCTAGCTATTTTCAAAGGCTAATTACAAATCAGAGGAAGTTCCCACCAGATCAGAACTGCTTTAAGGAAAGCTAAAACCTGGGCCAAACTATTCCACAGCACAGAAGCTTTTTAATCTGCACATACAGTTCTTGCATCTATAAAAAGAGTTATTTTTTTGATAAGGAAACCAAATGCATTCAACTTGCATAGTAACATGCCTTTGTCAAAGGCTGTTGTTACAGTGCCTGTGGTTGGCAATGTAAACAAAGTGCTGTAGGTCTGTTTTGATGAAAGACTGGTCAAATAACTATCCTTTTGCTGGATAGCTGGAAATTCTTTGGAGAGCAATCGTAAAGATTCTGGTATCATTTTACTGTGATCTGAGAAATGAAAGGAACCAGATAAATATATGAGTAAATTTAATCTACCTTTAGTCGTAGGCAAAGAGTTACGTAATGTAACTTCATTAATCTGAGTAAAACTGTAATTCTTTGTTCTTTGCTTTTTCTTTGCCCATGGTAAAGAAACAAAGTCTCTGTGATTCATAAAACAAATCTAAAAACAAACCGAAAACATGTTTTTGTAACTTACTGAGTGCTTGAAACTCTACTAATTTAGAAGAATATATAGTCCTTGTCCCCACAGAACAATTTCTAGTAAGGACATTTCTAGTAAGAACATATCTTGAATGTATGACATGAGAAAAAAAGAATAAATCCAAAGATTAATAGAATTTCTTAAGTAAACTGTATACTCTAGCCACCAAAAAAGCAATTAATTCTGCTTATATTGGATAAATAAAATTTTAACTATGGTTGGATGCACAAGAAAAATAAATAAAAGCACACTGAAATGTGTATACATAGAAAAATACTATACTGGGAAAGCACAAACCACAATTTTTTACCAAAGTCAATTAAATAAAAAAACTAATTCTTGAAGATCTATGGAGCCCAAAATTGAGTGTTCTGCTCACTCTAAAAAGTCCTGTTGTTCTTGATTATCACAGAAATCTAGTGCACCTATTTAAACCTATTTAAATTCCTGATATGGAATCTTTTCGTTTGGAGCTATATACAATATTGTGTATAAACAGCATAGTGAAAGCTCATCCTTTCATCCTTTGGTTAAACATTAGCGAATGACACAAAATGTTGAAACTTTATTATAAGGAAGAGAAGAAGTGTATATAAGTGTTCAAAGGAGTTTTTCACAAAAGCCATTATTAAATGCATTCTGAATGTTGCAAAACTGTTAAGTTACAAGACTTTCTGAAAATTAAAAACATTAAAATGGTTGGTAAGAAAATTATGTTCTGCTATTTCTCTCACCACTCTCATTAACATACTCAACATCTCACAGCTACAAAGATACACTGAATATTTATCCATTACTTTCTTTTTCATCTTCTTGCTTTTATCTAATGGTTCAATTGCCATCAGTTGATGTAAATGGCAGAGGGCTTCCCCTGCTTTTTAAAGTTCTTTGAATAATAATTTTATTCCTTTAAGATTCTGAGTTCAGTGTTGATCCTAACCATAGGAAATTACTGAATTCCATACTGATGCAAATTCAAGCTTGCAAATTAGTGATTAAGCAGTGGAAGTCTATTTATAGTATATATAAGATCACTGGAAAAATTTCCATTTCAGGAAAGTAAATTTCCGATAAAGCTGCTTAACTCACTGATTTTTACACATTATGTAACTAACATGCATAAATATATCTTTTAAATATAAAAATCTCATAACATTTTGATTAAAATTGAGCAAAGATAATTATAACCTGGAATTATGGTTTTTCTAATTTCTTGAGCTGTGGAAAATACAAACAGTAGAAGACTTTCAATATAAAACTTCAAATCTAAAATACAAGCTATATTAACTTTAAAACAGGCACATTGGTGCTATCTCACATTTCATATTGTTTATTATATTTTTTAGGCCAAATTCTGATTGGAAATTCTACTTATGTGAGTATAGCTAGGCTATTGTAATTTGGGACACAAGGCCTTCACGCTGTCTTGTCTCTAGTGGGCTTGGAACAAACCTTGGCAGCTCAGATAAAGCAATCTCTGCTGTCTGCTCTCCTCTAGAAACATCCTCTAAATATTTAATATTTCTTCATCTCTCTTGCAATTCAGAGAAGGCCTGCTCTTTACTCATTTCAACTACACTAGTCTCATTCAGCGTCACAAATCAAGATGTGTAATGGAGAATTTTGAATCTGAAAGAAAAAGCTTTTGGATCGAGTGCATGGCAACACTGTAGAATTTTGTCAGCATGTTGTCTGTATTTATCTGGGCAGTTATTCCAGAATTAATCACTTTCCTATAGCAGATATGCCTCTATGTACATATCTGTCAATTCCACATTAGTGCAATCTTTGTATTTTTCATTATTTATTTCTTATTTTAACTAAGTGCTAAAGCTAGATTGGAGTAATGCATTTGTTGTTTTGCCACCAAGACTCAATGTCTAGCTTGTCTTTGTGGAAGTAAATTCCATAGTCATATGCAATTGTTATTCAAGTTCTAATTTGCCACTCCCAATTCTTGCCTTGAAAAGAGATAATGTTCTTGGACTGTCAGTATTCACACATAAACACCTCAGTGCCGTTTTTCACTTTCTATTATAACATGCAATGGAGATTACCTACTGAAAAATGGACTTTTTTAGAAGTCACCATTCTTTCTCTACACTAAAGAAAGAATTTCTTTAAAAGCTGCTTTCCCCTCTCAAAACTCTTCCACTGAAATGGAGAATAATAAGCACAGAAAATCACTTGAACCACAACAAATGGCAAAAACAGCAATGGAGAACACCAGGAATCTCAAGTGCTGTCTTACTTTCTTATTCTGCTAACTTATTCTGTACTAGTTACAAATAAAGTTGCTTGAAAATATGACTATACGTGGCTGTTTACAAAATTAAAAATACCCACGTCTGCCTAATCTAGGAATTATGGAGTGTATTCCTTAAAAAACTGTATATATTATGCAAGTATTGAGCTATCGTTGGTGGGAGTGGGATTGGAAGACGTTTTTTAAAAAAATCACTCTACTGTAGTAGGAATTCTTTTTAGACTCATAAAGTTCATTTTCTGAAAAGGATCAGGAAGGAGAATGACTCCATAGCCTTATGGCTCTTCATAATTAAACACAATTTGCCAATGCAATATCACACAGAATAGCTGCAGAATAAATCAGATTCCAATTTCAGACGTATTTTCTATCAGCAGGTCAATACATTTTGCTCAGCTGCTCTGTAGGTTTTGTTCTTATGTCTTTCTCAAGAGACAGACATTAAGGCCCGGTCGAGGTCCAGTATTTCAACTAGATAAAATACTAGATAACTTTTATTTTTGTATCTATCCCTCAGTAAGGAAAGAGAAGGTTTACCTGAACAGCATTGTCTGTTCCTATCCCATCAGACTTTGAACCCCTGTCAAAAATAAATCCCACATATAGGGAATATTTGGAACCACACTCAAGAAGCAAGAAAACGAGAATATAATATACAACATACACAGATCCATTTTTAAAATATGAGAGTTCCAATAAATATCAGAACTGTCCCAGGTAACAGGAAGCTCACTATTAAATTTAGATTACAAAATCATTACACATATCAATGGCAACCACAGCATAAAACCTGTCCTATCGTCTTGATGGATTAATTCTCGGAACTCCCCCAAGCAGCAGAAGAAAACAGGTATAGTGATACTTCTGTACTTTAACATTTGCAACAATTTTTCTTACACTATCCTCTAAAACCTACATTTCCAGATTCAAAGTGAACGTTCTGTAGTCTTAATGGTCTTCTGACAGTTATTGTAAGCAGCAAAAATAAGGAATAATTGTCTTCTACTTACCAAAGGCTGGCATGCAGCAGTCATTGCCAATCAATGACCAATTGTTAGTGTGGCATCAATGTGTATTTATAAAATGTTCATGTCTGGGTTTTCACACCAGGTTCCTATCTTATCTGCAGTTTATCTATTTTCTCTGCTTGTTACTGAGATGATTAATACCTTGCATTGGGATTTTATCTCATTTTTTTCCTCAAAATAATAATAACAGTACTACAGAAAATAGTATGTTAGACTTCACATTATAAACCAGAGTTGCTGAAGTAAGAGGGGATTTTATTTGTAAAGTTCAATCACATATTTTTATCAACTATGAACTATAATAATGAAATGCTCCTATAAATGTCAGCACTTTATCATCCTTACACTCAAAATCTTTTAAAGAAAAAATAAAATTAAGAACACAAAGAGAAATTTTGAGCTTAGCCAGATGTGAATCTGCAGTCAACATTTTATGGACCAAATACCATTTGAATAGAACAGTAGAGAAAATATTTTAAGATTTTTTTCTTTAAACTAAATAAAATATTTATGCAGGAGAATTTCTGTGGAACACAAAAGCAAGCATTCATCAAGTCTTGCTGCATGTTTTCCTCAGCTCAGTATTATGGTAAGTAAAACTCTGTGAGTCATAAAACCAAAAGCTTTGTACGTGTTTAGTTATTTGGGAGGATCCTCACATTGATGTTGACTTGACACAGCGAGCTGTCTGTGTAACCTATGTAGTAATCACCGGTAAACTCAAAACACAATATCCTTTACCTGCATTCCTGGGTAGAACCTGTATAAAACCTACTACAGCAGAGACATCCGCTTCTTAGTAAGATGGAAAGTGTTCTAGAAATAATCTAGTACTACTGAAGAACTGCGGTTCAAGGTAAAGCAAGCTGATTACAGACACATTTTTCCTTTTAGGCAAAGTTCAAGTGTCCAACCTGCCTCTTCTAGCCCACTCCTCTCTGAGACTTCTGACAAGTGCTTGTCTATGTTAGGTATTTTAAAAAAATGAATGAAAAACAGATTTTGTGGTGGTCTAAATTCAAGACAGGATATTACTGAGTCAAAGCTCTGACTACTGAGATACTGTTTTCACTGTAGGAGAATATTAATTTCCTTCATCTGGGTGAGACTTTACTAGCTGAAAATAGAAACCTTGTAAGTTAAACTGGAGTCAGCCTGGGTCAGAAAATACTTAGTATTGCTTCTGTTAAGTTACATAGTTTTTCCTCATATTAATTACTAATATACTACTAAATGCATTTCAGATCCTTCCTGTTTATTTTCTTCTATTGTTCTCCTCCAGTTCTCCTTTCTCTGTATTATCTCTGCCATTAAAAATAAATTTCCTGTATTTTCTCTTATCTGCTGCTCATGCAAATCTCTTTTCCTCTTCCCTGTCTTGTATTTCCCTTTCTACTTCCTGGTTCTTAGATTTTATCATTCTTTCTTCTTTTGCTTATTGTTTTAAATCTTCCTTTTTTTCAAAGTCTCTTTGTCCATCTTCCCCATATCTGCACTATGAACCCCCTTTGCAATTGTGAGATTATTACAATTGGTGAGCTACCTTTTCTTCCCATCCTAGCCCAATTTACCCTCTATTTAGTGTGAGTGGGTGGCACTTGCTCAGTACATCATAGGAGAGGAGAAACTACAGAATGGCTGTCATGGTGCAGACAGAAAACTGCTGTCAGCTCTTGGCAGTGTGCTGAATATAGGCAGTTAAGAGTGACCCATACAAAGGCACATGTTTAAAAAATAAAAAATCGCAAAACCCCCTAACATCCCAAAATCCCAAATGTAACTAAAACAGTGTTCTTGGGTTCTGGTCCTGTTGCTAAGTGGCATAACTTCACTTTCAGTAATGAATCCCTGTTTAACACCAGCCTGGGATCTGTCCTGAGGTTCTAACTCTACTGAGATTTTTCCAACAGCCTCCTTTCCTCGATGCACAGAGTATGGTGAGCATAGCTCCCTGGATAATCCTCAGCAGTTGCTCCACAGATGGATTCTGACTGTGCAGGAGGTCCAACCAAAAGAAAGTGCTTCTTAGAAGTGCAATAAGTGTGCACAAAGCTCCATATTTCTCTGCTTCCAAGTAGCTAACTAGCTAGTTCCCAGTTAGCCAGTTTGGAAAGAGCTTAGGTGTATTTCTGCTTGACAGTACTGAGTTCTGTATAAATCAAAGAAGCAAAGGTGCACTTTAATTTTCTCTGCTTGTATCTGCTTCATGCCCTGGCTTCCATGGGATAGAAGTGGAAGCGCTCTAGCCAGAAGTTGGTCAGGACACAGTCACAACTGTTTACACTCATGGTCTCAGAGAACTAAGGGAAGGCTGCAGGTTCTTCAGCATTAACAGTGCTAACGTTAGTTCCCAAGGTAAACAGCCTCCTTCTGTTACTCGGCCACTGATCTCCAGAGTACTATTCCCACTTTTAAAGGTAAGGAGAGCCATCCACTGTTTTATAAATAAGCATTGTCAAGATTTTTGATCCATTCATGCAAGTAATTTTTGAGATTTTTTTGTTGTTACTTGCTTTAGCAGTAAGTTTAACAAGTCCACGCAAAGCCCAAAACCTCATAACTATGACTCCTTTGGCACTTGTAGACCAAAATGTATGTGTGTATTCTTTCTATCTCAAGATGCTGTTTATTGTAGGGCACAAGTCATACTGTTTTACATTTTTTTTTTGACAACTGAACTTTGCAGGTTGTTTAAACCAGGGAAAGAAAAATGTTGGGTTTTGTACAAGCGGCAAAACCTATTCTTAAAAGAACAATTTTTTAAGATTAAAAATCTGAAGTGTTTTAATTAAAAAAAAAAAAGAGGTGGTGTTTGGAGAGCCAGCAGGACCCAAGTGTAATACATTCCTGATCCATGCATTTGTTGATTATTGTAATTTATTTTACCCAGCAATGCTGCCAGGTGCTTGGGGAAAAAAAAACCTTCTAGCTAGTAAAAAAGTGTCAGCCTGTTTCCTCAGCAAAACAAGTCAAAATGAACCAGTCATCTCAATACTGTTCTGCCTGTTGGAGTCTTCTTGGGGATAGATAATAGTTGTATGTCTCTGCTGTCATATTTGAAGATACATCTGAGAAATTTCCTCTCCAGCTATAACCACTGACTCTCACAGCAACAATGTTTCTTGTAATAGTGAAATTGTGGACCAATGATGGAGGGAGGTTTGTGAATGTGAAAGTTGCTGTACAACATGGTCTCTCCTATTTTTCAGCATATTAGAGGAAACTGTCTCGGAAAAATACAAAGAAATGTCAAAATTACAGTAATGAGCAAACTGTCTCTAATAACACTGAGCCTCATGCTGTTAAGCAGAGATGTCAGTGAGAGAGTTTGTTGTTGTTGACATTTGCCAGTGATTGCAGTCAAACAATGTTTTCTATGTACTTGTATCCTATGAGAAAGATATTCCAGCAACATCAGTGTAAACAGAGTTGATATTCAGCTTGTGAGAGTTTAAGATGAAAATTATTCTTATAGTTTCATGAGGTTATAACAACCAACATTATTGACTCTCTGCTGAGGGGGGCAGAAGG
>NW_008631788.1:0-28523 GCF_000691845.1 Merops nubicus
TTTTTTTTTTTTTTACACAAATTTATTTCAATCTTGCCCTAAGAACGCTGTGATGTCTTGTTTACTTCTTCCTCTAACTTTGATGCTCTCGTGTGGCTTCTTCCCTACCGCAGGAATGTTGCAAGCCTTTATATGTGGTGAACTTTTGGCTGCAGATAGAAAAATCAAAAGATCCCGACTAAATCCCAAACAATGGCTCCCACCAGCCTGCATTTGGAGCTGCTCGTGAGCTCCTTTCTAGGGAGAAGTGATGGAAATCTTAGAGCTGGTTCTGTGTGCTCAGCAAAATGCTGCTTATTTGTGTAAGATCTCTGGTACCTCAGGGGTTTTACACTCATAGGAACCAGAAGCATTTAGTGAGTAAGGCTTTGGGGTGAGCTGGAGGAGTTTTTCTGGAGGCCTAGAGTAACACTTTCTTAGTCACTTCCTCAGACAAAGCAGGGATTTAAAATTTTCTGGTTGTTTCCAGCAAAGATTCAACTGTTTGAAATGGGGCTTCTGAGAAGTGAAGAGAGTTAACTAAACTTTGGGAAATGTGCATTACATTTCCATGCTCTCATACAGGTTCCTGCTATTTTTTGAAGATAGTATTAGGGCAATTTTTGAAGAGTCTTCTCATTCTATAGTCTTGCCAGTATCCTAATTTTTGAATGAACAATCCATTGTTTAATTCTATACCTGCTGCTTTCTGGTTCTCTTCTTCAAAGACAAATAGTCTGCAGTTGGAAAAACTTGATTTCTGTGTAAATTCTGAGGTTGCTGAATGGTAACTTTCAGGGCTGAATGTTTGTTTGTTTGTTTTAAATCCTTCTTAACCATATAGCCAGAACAGATTAACTGCACTGCTGGTTAGCTGTTGGTTTTGCCACCAACCTTGATTTGAGTGGAGAACCACACTACCTCTAAAATGCTGTTTTATCATTCTAAATGACACATTTCAATTCTTTGGCACTGTAGGTTTAGTAGATCCTGCCTCAGAAATTAAACTTGCACAAACTTTGTGCTTTGCTACAACAAAAAGAACCCAGTGGCAGCCTCAAACTTTAGGTGCAGTTCCACGACATTTATGCTATTTAAATATAAAGCTGCTCTAGTTAAATCTTCTAAAATAAGCTTAACTGGGTTGTTGCAAGACTTTTTGCATAAAATCTAAATTTGAAACCACATGGAATGTCCTTTAAACATTTAATGTTCTGTGGTACTTGGTTAGATCACACACATGCAATTTTTTTCTGTGTGGAGGGCACTAAAAAGCATGAAACAACTGATTTTGCAAGGTTACAGTTGGTAAGTATTAGCAATTATCTTGTTATGGGTAAGTTTAAAAATGCAGAGAATGTGCTGAAGGGATTTAAAGCAACTCACAATACCTTTCACTGCAGAAATGAACTGCACCTGCTTTAGGTTTCCCTCTGAACCTAATCAAATTAAAAGCACCAAAAAAAACCCACTTGGAAAGGTTAAAATAATCTGGGTGGACTTTGCAGAACAAATCTGGGAAGTTACTGCTTTTTTTCATTATTCAGTAGTTAAAATTGCTGCTATTTAGGGCCAGACCAGCCTAAGCTGGTTATGTACAGAAACCCCTTGCAAATACTAGTTACAGTTCTAGGAATAAGATTTGATTGGGGGTTTCTTTTGGGGGGGGAAGGTCAACCAAATTCTTTATTTTCTGCAGATACAGGATATTCCTTGTTCTTCCCATCTTAAAAGTTTTGTTTGATATTGATGGAGTGAGTTTGTTTAACCTGTTTTTCTGCAGAAAGAGGGCAGGCAAAGCTTCTTGGCACTGGGAAGAAGAGGTACTTGTGTCTTCCTGCCCTAGTGAAACTACCTCAGGTCTTTTGGTCATCTGGAAGAATTGTTAAACCAACTGTCTCATATCTTTGCTTAGGAAGCTTCTACTTGCCCTGTGTGCTTCTCAGCCTCATGTCTTTCCTCGTGCTTTGGACATTTTGCCCAGCTCCCATTTCTGTGAGAACTGAGGAAGAGGAAGGACAGGGAGAGTCACAACTGAAGGCCTTGGGCAGACAAATAGATTTATCAACATTTAGATATTTAGGATACTTTTAGACACTTAGGATAGATGAGATCCTGACTTCTCATGTTGACTGTCTCTGTTGCTTTGTGAAGTGCTGAATTCTGTTTCTTCTTATCTCAGCCTTTTCTATCAAAAAAAGCAAGGGAGTAGAATTAAAATTTATTTAAATTAAGCTTCTGCTTGGCCTTTTCATTAATACTATGTCAGGAAATCCACGTGTCAAAGCTTTAGTTGCAGATAAAACCCAGGGAGTTTGGTACGTAGGCTGCTGCAATGGGTGTTGTTGCCAAAAGAGTGCTGCTGAAAGCTCTCTGTGAAATGTGATGTATTAATTCCATCATTTCATGGGGTGTGAACATCTCTGGCGTGAGCAGTCAGTTGATTTGCAAAGGCACTCAAAGAAGCCTGGCTTTAAAAAAGGAGCTTGTAGGTTTACGAGTTTTCTTACTAAAACTTTAGAATGTAAACTGTTCAGACAGTTGCACCTGATGACCTGTATTCAGGTAGTTGTTTTTGCCCAACTATCAAAAATCCTGAAGATTTTGGCAGTTCTTTGGAGTTCAGGATTGGCAGACAAGTGTGTGTGGTGTAATACTACCCTGGTCCTTGGGAAGGTGCTGGAGCTGCATGGTGCTTTCTTGGGAACAGCTCTTGTCCTAGTTCTCCTTGTCTGACTTCCAGGGACCTGAAAGCAGGATCCCCATCTCCTGGTGTTCCATGGGCTGTCTCCAAACACAGCAGGAGGAAGGAGAGATGGGTGTCCCCATGGCCAAGCCTTTCCTCAGCCACGAGGTGTCTGCTGCTTGCTGCACAGGTCCTGTAGCACAGACAAGACCAGCCAGGTCAGGTTGGGTTCAGGAGCAGGGCAGGCTAACAGGAGATAACAAGCTATTTTTTTTGAAGGCTCCATGTGCTGTTTGGAGGGGACATTGCTCTGAGTTAGCTCGAGTGTGGACAGAACTTCCATTCCTGTCACAAGTGGTGCTGCAGCCATCTTCCTGGTTTCATTTTCATTTCAAGGAGGAGAACTTCCTAAGCTGTGAGAGTGCTGCCCTATGTGAATGAAAACCTGACACATGAGGAAGATCTGGCATTTCCTTCAAAACTATGCTTCTGCTTGAAAATACAAGCTTCTATTTGAACTAAAATACAAAGATAGATGCACTTTACTGGTGGCTCTGGTAGTCTGTAATGGAATCAGGTGCTTGTGACTGTTAGACCATAACTGCCAGTGAAGTATTCTGGCTTTTTTACTATGTTATATATTGCAAACTCCTAAAGCTCAAACTGGTCTTTGTCCCAGCAAAAAATGACATTTTAGGTTACTACTGAGATCAAGACCCACAGTTGAAAAACTAGACTCAAAACCTCATCCAGATCCAAAGCAGTTAGAGAAGCAGAGGATGAACCACACAAATACTTCTGGGTTATAGCCCATTGGCCTGAAATGATGAAGATAAATGTATTACTAGAACTGGGCTGCAGGGCTGTGTGCTGGGTAGCTGATTGCATTTCATCAGCAGATGATAATACTCCTTTAGCCATTTGGCAACACTTGCTCTTCAAGTCTGGTGTCTTGCTGCAGTGGTGTCTTTTCTGTTGCAGGAAAAGTTGGGCTACTCATGCACGACACCAGCAGATCTGTGTAAGGGGTTTGAGCTGGTTGTGCCTCAAAGCAGAACATTTTATTACCATGAGCATGGCAAAGGTAGCAGCAGCTGTACAGTTACAGTATGTGGCTTGTTCTGAAAACTGGATGTGATCTGAAGTACTTTCTTCTAATTTTTGTGTGCCCTGGTGAGTTGATTTAGTCCTTTCTTACAGGCTTTGAGTGGGAGATGTTTTTTTACAGGGCTTTCAGCAGCTCTTCCAGCTCCCTCTGCTCCTGGAGGGGGTGCTGTGGCAGTGCTGGGTTGGTACACTACTGCTGTCTTGCTTCCTTTCCCTCTTCCCAAATCCATGCAATATTCAGTATATTCAAGAAGCTGCTTTATGGTTAGCTGTAATTTTTCTGGCCAGACTCTTGAAATGCAGTGAAGCCTCACTTCTATCTTCTCCTCCATAGAACTGCTATAAAGAGAGATGAGGAACTTGGTAATTTTTCCATCTCTGCAGTCTGGGGAGCAGAAAATTCCTGGTAGAGTCTCACACTCTCCAATTTGTTATTGAACGTCTTGCTTGTTCACTTTCCTGCTGTCTTTGAGGAGCCCTGGAGTTTTGACAGCCCTCTCAGGTTCTTCCACAACTTATTTATTGAAAACTTTGCCTGGGATTGGGATAATGGATTGTTTTCCCTGCTTGTCAATCAATACCAGTGCTACATCTTTGGTAAGTCCTGTGCACAGAAGTTGAAGGTAGAGTCAGGATGTCGCCCACGGGATTTTTTCATTCAGCTGCAGAAGTGGTTCTCAGACTGACAGGATACAGCTGAAGATCTGCTGGTTTCCATGGAAGTCCCATGGTTTGGAATAGCTGGGACAGCAGAGGATTCTACAAACAGCTCATTAAGTGCTTGTGTGGGGGAGTGGGTATGGGCAGCAAGAAACTTAATTGCCTCTCTTACATGGGCATTATTACTGTCCTCAGGAGAAATTCATTAGTACTTGTCTTCAAACTGAACTCCCACAGACCCACTAAACACAAATGTCTTGGTGCCTCTGAGCACTGTTCTTTCAAAACTACACATTAGACTATCTCCAGGCTTCTGGAGTTCCCAACAAGGGTTTTCCTGTAGCTCTGGGATGGCTGCCCCATAGCAGCAAGGGTTGTGGATCTGCCCTACAGGCAGGAATACTTGTATTCATTGGGAAAAATATAGATGCAAGAGTAAATCAATTAGAGTAATAACAAAATCATGTGGATTAGAGACGAGTAAATCCCCCCAGTCTATGATTTATAATTCCCCCAGATCCCCTCTTAATACTTAAGAAAAATGTATTGAGCAGAAAGGTGAAGTGCATGCAAGCAGGGAAACACTTGGATCATATCTGACCTGAATTCATAGTAAAATTTGAGTCTAACAATCTTTATCAAACACTGGGTTTGCCAGCAGACCTGCCTGTCCACGTGTTGGAGGCTGGCACCAGGAGCAGTCACTCAGAGTAGATGTGCCTTGACATGATCTGGAAATTCCAGGCACACTAAGGAACTGTGATGAGATGCAGCCTGGCGAGCAGACTTCCCTTAAAGAGACTTTGTCTTGGGGCATGGCTGTGAAAATGGGAGAGAGGTTTTAAGTCCTGGCTCTTCACCATGCCATATGGAGGGTTTTTTTCTCTCTTCCCCAAACCATAGAGTGGTTTGTGTTGGAAAGGACCTTAAAGATATCTACTTCCAACTGCCCACTCTGCTGGGGGTGCAGCCCAGGGCACGGTTGGTTTCTGGGCTGCACTTGCACCTTGCTGGCTCATCTTGAGCTTCTCATCCACCAGCACCCCCAGTACCTTCTCCTCAGGGCTGCTCTCTATCTACATTCCACCCAGCCTGTTTGTGCTCGGGGTTGCCCTGACCCAGGTGTCAGGACCTTGCACTTGAACTTGATGAGGTTGGTTGGCACAGGCCCCCCATGAAGGAATCCTTAATAGCAGGAGATGTGGCTGCACTGGGTGACCCACCCTGGGACTCACTGACTGGGTGGTGAAGGAGGTGGCTTCCTCCAGGGACAGTCTTGGGCTGTGTTACACTGCTCATATCTCTGTCTCCTGCACCGTGGGCTGGATTCGTCACCACTCTGCTGTTCAGGGACTTGAATTCTGTTTGGGGATGTTTCATGTCTGTAATTGGAGCTCACAAATAAGGAATGACAGTGTTTATAAAGATTGTGCTGCAGGCAGCTTAAAAATCATTTAGGAAAGCAATTTCCTACAGACAGGCGTCGGCTCTGCCAGTGTCAAGGGAATGGCAGACGAGGGGAAGGGGAGCAAGGAGAGGAGCTGCTTGGTTACCACGGGTGGAGGGATGATAGCTGGGGGAAAGTGTTTTGGATTAAACACTTGCTGTCTGCTGTGCTGGAAGGTGGGAGGGGTCTGCTTTGGTGTCTGCAAAGCAGGTAGCGTGGATGGGCTTTCTGCTGGGTTGGGGACAAGGAAGAAGGCTTGGCTTCTCTACAGAGCAGTTTTGAAGAAGTCTCAGTGCTCTTCAGTTGAGAACCAAACCAAACTTCAGGCGTTTTGTTATGTAAGTTATGGTGGAGAAAGCAAGTTCTAAGTGTTGATGGTGATGCTGCCCATGGAGTCTTGGCTGTTGAGATGGCCTGACTAGTAATTTATAGAGGACAGCAAGGGACTGATGGCATTGGATCCACCTCAGTGCAAACCCAGAAGAACACACGTTGTACAACTGAGGTTTCAGAATAGTTTTTTACCTTATTTTTAAGTGCGTGCCAGACAAATCATTCTATGGGAGAATCAACTTCAGGCAGGAGACTGGCAGGAGAATACAAAAAGTGTTTTTCCCAAACTCTTTGAACACCTTGTGTAAGGAACAAATAATTGTCTGAAATCTTAGCTGCTGCAAATAACTGTTCCAGCCCCTGCTGTGTGTTGCAGAGTTGTCGGGTGATAGTTCAGGGAACGTGGGGCAAAATCTTGTCTACAGGGGAAAATTGTGTAGTTAGCACCTCTTCTAATACAAAGAGGTTGGGCAATGCTAAATTATTAAAAGGAAGGTCAAACTCCAGTGAGCTTTTGAAGCAAAAACATTTTAGATATATAATCAGATGAATCCAATTCTTCATTGCACCTTCTGGTTGAAAACTGCAGAGCCAGCTTCAGAGTCTCTCTCAGTAATAAGCAGTCCTCCATCAGGGAAAATCTCTAATTAGTACTTGCTCTGTCATTGCTGCTGACTTGTTTCCCCTATCGCTTACATAAATGAGCAGGATAAACAGGCACAGGAAATGGCTGGTGATCCTTGTGCCTCCTCTGAGGCTGATGCTGAGTGCCTGCTGCTGTGAAAAACACTCAGTTCACCTTTTTAAAGAAGATTTCACTCCTTCTCCTGTTGCTTTCCTGACTCCTGGTTACTTTTAAGCATAAAGGATAAGTTTTTCTCGTAACTCTGGATGAGGAGGTTTGGAATTACTTCAGAAAACTCCTTTTTCCTTTGAACACCATGTGATTGTGCTGGCCTTTCTGCACCAAAAGGGTTCGACTGTCAGCAATTACCACGATCCTCATCTTCATGCCAGCTTTAAATCCAGCACAGTATTGAATAGGCAAATAAAACCAGCTCGTTCAGGGAGATGAAACGGAGCCATCCGACTGAATTTCTGATTCCATTTGAGGGAAGATTTCAGACAGGTAAACATCAAGAGGGGGGGTGGTGAATGTGGTTATGCTCAACCCCTTAACGTGAGGCTTTGCAGGAGGCTGAGCCAGAGCAGCCCCAGCCCTGCTGCCAGGCCCTGTACCTGCAATGCAGCGCAGCGCAGTGCAGCTGGGCGGTGGAGGCAAAGCCCTCTCCTCCCTCACCCTCACACAACGCTCAGTTCCCTCCCAGAACCAGCCCCTCTGCCTGCCATCCATGTCCCCCCTCTGCCCAGACTCCGTGGCTGCTGGTTTTTAATGGCTCTTTCGAAAACTGTTGGGCTGTCCTCGGTAATCTCTTTCTCGATGGGAGGCCGTGCTTCGTGCAGGTAGGTTGCCCTCTGTTAATTTTATTTTAAATCTCAGGAATTTGCAGTTCTTCAGGCATTCTGGAGAGAATAAGGACTTTTGGGAGGGTCTTTCGATGTGGATTTGCACCAGTTCTGTAAAAGAGGTAGTGTTTTGCCTTGGCATTGCTGTGCCACGTTGTTTTCCTGAAGTGAAATAGTTGTAGAGAGACCCTGCAAATCCAGTTCATTCTGATGGTTAATTGGCACTTTGAGAGCACGAAAGTAAAAGGTGATCAAGGTCTTCTTAAGTAGAACAGAGGCGGGTATAAAAAGAAGTACCTTAAAACTTAATTTTTATAATGTGTAAACTATTAACTGTGTTTCATAGGCTCTGGAGATGTTATCTGTATTTTGCAGTATTTCTGGCAGCTGTCTCAGCTGTCGTCTTTAAATACCGAGTATGGATTTTTCTGCTGTCTTTTTTGTGCCTTTTAGAGCACTGTCTGTGAGAGCAAAGCCAGACAGATGAGGGTTGTGGGTTTGTGTATCAGTTTTATTTTGGTATTAATATCTATTTGGCACTTATTAAGCCTCTCTTAACCTGTATCTGCAGTTGGCACGGTCGCTTCGGGGGAAGAAGGTGGTGGGATGTAGTAACATCTGATGAATTTTTGCAGGAGGGTGAAGGGATGAGGGGTGTTTTGGGGGTGATTTCACAGAGGAGATAGCCCGAATAGGCTCACTGTCACATTAGCTGGTGTAATAGAGTCTGAAGTAGAAGTGAAATGCTTTTGGATCCCCAGGACAGGCTGAGATGCAGAGTACAGGGGGTGTGGTGTACGAGGCTGCTGGCAGCAGGATTCATCAGCCCCTTCCTCAGAGGGGGGCAGAAAGCTTCCAAGAGAATGGGGTTTATTTAATGCTTCCAGTAACTTCTTCCTTGATGCATGAAATTACTGTTCTTGAAAGGCACTGGGACTGCAGAGTGGCGTGGGGTGTCTGTCTGCATCAGTGCTTCTTAAGATGAATTTTCTTTTGAATCCAGTCTAATCCCTTGCATCTTGTGCAGTGACAAAAGTGAAAACCTTGAAGCAGCTTTGGAGGGAATTACTCTTTATTGCTTATGCTATGGGTGTGGCTACTGGCCTTAAATTCTCCTTTCTGTCTAATTCTGCATTCTGGGGCTCTTGACCTTGTCCAGAGGATTCTTTATATATGAGCTTCCAGTCTCCCCTTCAACCATTCTGTCCGTGGACCTTTCTTGCCTTTGCTGCCTGCTCTTCATTTGGGGATAGTCTGAGATATATATTCATATTTATCTTCATTCATAGCTCAGCTGTCCCCAGAGGAATGCACCCCTTTTAAAGTAGCTTTTTTACCTCAGAAACATCCTCCCCCCGGCCCTTCCCCTGGTTTCCTTCTTCCTACCTCCAACTTGTAATTCTGTGGCTCTCAGGGCAAAAAAGTGTAAATACTGAATATCTTGGCTGGATCAAGCTGCAGGTTTGTTAATAAGTGTCTCGTTAGCAGTGGAATGGACTGTCTCAGTCTTGTTTTATGGTTCAGGACAAATAACCTGCATTGCTTATCTGTCCCTGAATTAAAAAATGAGCAGGACTTCCTAGCTCTGATCACAGGCTGAAGTAAGTGCTGGGTGGTTTGGTTGTGCTCGGGGTGACCCTTTTGGCTTCTCTTTGCTTTAATGAACTTCAGTTCCGGAGTGTAAATGGCTGCAAGTTCAGTCATGATCAGATCAGAACATGTAATTTCTTCCTTTTTATGCTCTGTAGGTATTTAACAGGGCTGTAGTTGGGGAGTAGTCTGTTTAAGGTAGGAAGTTTCAGCAGAGGGCATGTGTAGTGAGTAAACACTGAATATTCTGCTCTGTAAGGACTCAAAACTGAACTATGAAATTTATCCCATGGATTGAGGTTAGTACAGCCACGATAGGATGCCCAGGACTCCAGCACAGTCACCAGCAATAAAAACTGCATCTCAAAGGTTTATATATATATATTTTATACATCAGCTTATCCACTGGTGTAGCTGGTGTCTGTCTCAGCAGTTACTCCTTTGAGCAGCACAGGCTGGATTTGGGATAAGGGGCTGGAAGGCATTGGTGATACCTGCTGCTTCACTGGAAGGATGCTTCCAATGCAGGAAACTTCCCCCAGTTCCCCCTAGCAGGGAAGCTCATTGTAAAGAAGGTTATTTTGTGCTTGGATGTCACTGCTGTAAAGAAATTTGTTGCCCCCTTTGTTGGACAAGTCCTTTTTTAATATCTCACACTTCTAAGAAAAAGAAGCTTACTGTTAATATCCTGCAGTACCTTGCTGTTAAATCTTGCCAATGCAGATGGGCTGTGAGCACTGTTTTCATTATAAATTCTTTGTACAAAAGGTTGTTGAAGGTTAAACTTTGTAGACAATTAACCCTTCCCTTTCCCTGTTTCAGTATTACCATTTCCCAGGCTGTTTGGGTGTCGGCAGCGTGCTGCTGTGCAGGAGGAGTCAGGGCACAGTGGATGTGGTGGAAGGTTTTAGTTCAGGGAGCTCAAACGCCCCTTAAACACACGACAGCACCGAGGTGACCTCTGCCAAGGTCATCTTCACAAGCAGGAGCTTAGAGTAGCACATTTGGTGAAAAGTTAAACACACACAATGTTTTCATTTATGAATGTAGGAGTGGAAAAAGCACCAAAAATCCCAGCTCAGTGCCTGATTTCAGCCCCTCTGCAGTCACAAACTCCAAAGGAGCTAAAATACTGGTTTAATTTTTTTTTTCCTAAGGAGTGAGAATTGCTTGATGTTAGTCTCTAGTGTTTTGTGTGAGACAACATCCTAAAATAGAAATTTGCTTTAGAAAAGTCTTCACCAAAGGAAAGGCTGAGAAGGGGCTCAAAGAGCCTGACATTTGGGTGGGATCAGAAAGCTTTTAACTCACTATCTGGGCTTTGTTCCACTCTAAAAATGAATCTAGGGCACTACAAGGTATTTCTCACTAATATATGAAAAATTTTGTCTTCTATACTAGCTTAGGAGTAAAAGCATTTGAGTGTGGAATGTGTTTTTTGAAGGCTGAGTATTGCATCTCCTCCCTGCTGGGGCATCCCCCCTGGGCAGTGAGGGCTGCTGAGGGGAGGTGTGTGAGACATGCAGTGTGTTCTCTTCCAGACCCGACACGCAGCACCGGGGCCCTGCAGCTCAGTCAGAGAGTGATCTTCCAGAGCAAGAGGAAGAAATCCTGGGCTCGGATGATGATGAACAGGAGGATCCAAATGATTACTGTAAAGGTGAGGACCTCCCTCTTTAAGGTGCAGGATTCTCAGTGTCATCAAGAAACCCTCAATTTCCCATCTCCTGTCAAGAAAGACAATATACTCCCTTTAAGTATTTTTTTAAACTACATCATAATAACACTTTTCAAGCTAACCTGACATGGAAAAACTGTTCTCCAAGGTTCTCTCTGTCACCAGTGAAGATTTGAGTTGGAGAGCTGGTTTTGATGCCTGTATGTGAAGCCATTGGCTTTTTCTGTGCCACAGGGCTTTCAGAACTGATAAAAGCACACAGGCATTCCATTTCTTTCTGATTTTCACCAGAAAAAGGACACTTAAAAATCCTTCAAATCTATTTCAGATTCTTCTCTGTTCTCTTTTGAAGATCATCTTGCTATCCATTCCTCAGATAACTTTGTGTCTGCAGATGTAATGTGTTTCTCTGAAACTAAAACAAAACTAAACACAGAGCAAATGGAAATACCACAGTGTATAATTCAATATCAAAAAGGATCAGGTTGGTTTTTAGCACAGCAAATAGTTTAAAAAAGACAGAATGCTGATCATACAAATTCAACTGATCAATTAGTTGAAACTTGTGTGTGCCCTCACCTCCATGTGTCTTGTAAGACTACTTCTGTGATACTGTTTATTGTATACATTGAATAAGACAGAGAAGCATGTAGCAAATGCCAGGTATGTGTGTTAAAAAGCAAAGTAGGAATAGCACAGGGAAATTGAATTGCAGTTTCACTTCAGTGCTTTACTTCAAAGCATTTCTATTGCTTCTAGCTTGCTACCCAAGTACTTGTGGGGTTTTGTTGTAAAGCAAATGGGAAGAAGAAATCCATTGTGTGAAATGGTGATTTGTAACTGGAATCTTTAAGGGAAGAAAAGGGACTTCTGGAACTGATGAAGTAATAGAGAGCAATTCCATGTCTTGTTTGTGAACTAGTCAGTGAAGGGAGCTGAATCTTCCTGGCCAAATGTGTTTCAGGGGTGGTATTTGCTGAGCACAGTTGGACAGTAAGCACTTGCAGTTGAGGGTGTGATCCCAGGTTCTGGCAAAAACCTATGCCTTAACAATCACAGGTTCTCTTTACTCTGTTTTCTGCCAATTCCCTCATGTCTTTGTTTGGATTTTCATGTCTTTGCATCTGTGATGGAATCCTCATGCACAGTGAGCAGCTTGAAGGGTACAGGGAGGAGACTTCCCTGTTTCCAGTGGTGATGTTAATGGCAAAGCAGCTTTCAGCCTGGAAGGCAATTGCAGAGGAAGCTCCATTGGGATCTTGGGTGCAGTTCCCTTTCATGTCACAGGGACAGACTGTGCAAACTGATGCTGGTACTTACTTAGCTGTAAGATTCTGTTACTGAACATCACGAGCTGTGTTTTCAGAAGGTGGCCAGCCAAGCAGATTTCAGGTGTTTTCACTAAAGAAGTATTCTTTGTGATCACCTACACTGAAAAGGTGGAAAAGTCCCTTGTCTAGTTAATTACATTAAAAATTCTCAATCAACTGGAGGGCTGTTCACAGCTCTTCCTCTAACACACTGTATACTTGTTCTAGCAAGATTCAATTAGAGAAACATTTGCATTTGTCTGTATGATTAAACATTTAAACACATCAAATAATCCTGCCTCAGGTTGTGATGCTTGTTCCACATACCTGCTCTTCAGCACTTGTGTGATCTCTTGGTATATAAACTTCCCACTGTTTTTTTTTTAGGTGGTTATCATCTTGTAAAAATAGGAGATCTCTTTAATGGACGCTACCATGTGATTCGGAAGCTGGGATGGGGCCACTTCTCCACTGTGTGGCTGGCTTGGGACATCCAGTAAGTCTCTCTGTTCCAGCTGGTGTTTCTGGGACAGCATTGCACCAACGTGATCAGAAAGCATCTTTTAACTTTTGGATAAAAACACACAAAGCACAACGGTCCACATTGTAACACAGAAGTTTGTTTTGATACTGGGCACACAAGTGTGTGTGGGGGGAGTTAACAGGACAAACCATGTGTGTGGAAACATTGTTTGTGAGTGCAGGAGACTCTGACCTTCTTATTTCATTTTATGAGGAACAACTACCATGAATGTTTTATAAAAAGAGACCCAAAGACAATCTTCATGAGTGCTTAAACCATATTTTACCATGATGCCTTTGATTCTTTTGCATATGAGAGATATTTAAAATAATCCTGGAGAATAAGTTCTTTGTATGAGCATTAACAATCTCCAATGTACTTGCCATGTGTGTGCAGAGGGAGAAGATTTGTGGCCATGAAGGTGGTGAAGAGTGCAGAGCACTACACAGAAACAGCACTGGATGAAATCAAGTTGCTGAAATCGGTGAGTGCCTGAGAGTGGGGTTCAGTTTTATTTATTTCAAAAATCATTTTGATGAGTTCCTATTAATCATGTGCTTGGTTATTTCTGGATCACCTAGCTGCAAAGAATTTGGGTAGGATCCTAGCAGTAGTGCAGTAGATCTGACTTCAAAATATTCTTGCCTGGTAACTACCTCAAGAAACACAAAGTTCATCATCTGTTTCTCTGCAGGTCCGCAACAGCGATCCAAATGATCCAAGTAAAGAGAGGGTCGTGCAGTTATTGGATGACTTCAAGATTTCAGGAGTTAATGGTTCCCGTATCCTTTCATGGAATAAAGACAGAATTGCAAAGATGGGAGTTGGCTGGGTGGCTGTCCTGTCAGGGTGGTGAGCAATGCCCAGGTGGCCCTTTCATTGCCCGAGGAAACCTGCAGTAGAATCACCCGCCTCACAGCTGGCTGCTGAGCTCTGATCCAGAATGATCATCCAGCCTGACATAATGTGAGCTGTGGAGATGCTGCTGCTGAGTCATGCTCCTACCATGAGAGCTGAGGTGGCTGTTTGATTTGGGAGGCAGGACTGAGTGGCTTAGTGTCCAGGGAACCTTTGGAGTAAGAGCCTGTCTGTCTCAGCCCCTCCATTTTGCAAGCAACCTGGTAATAACCCCTTATGTATGTGAAGCAGTATAAAATATTAAGATCAGCAGTTGAAAACAGCAAACATGTGGAGTCTATAGCTGGACATTAAGGTTGTCTTCTAGTTACAGAAGCATCTTGGACATTATCAACATTGTTAGGATGTTGAAAGTGTCTTGCTTTGAAAATCCCCTCAAGTTCTGTGAGCAGCCTTCTAATGGGCAGTGATTTTTGGCACCCTGAATTTGAAAGTTGGATTTCTGTGCATGTTTCTGCTTTGAGGTAGCTTGAATTTTATTTCAGTGATAATTATGAGCTACTTGAGACTGGAGCTGTAGGTTATAAACATTCTAACACCTCTAGTAAAACTGTTGCTATATAATGTATTTCCACTATTAATGTTTTTCTGGTACCTGGCACCAAATGTTGACTTGATCCTGTATTTCTTTCACTAGTGTGAGAAGCAGCCTAACAAATTCCTAGAGGTTTGGCTTCTAAAGCAAAGGCACAATGGTGAATATATCACTAGAGTGACTGTAGCTGTTGAGTTATTATAGACAAAATCCAGATAATGTAAATATTGTTGAAGTCCAGGCTTGTTGAAAGTTGGTTTTGCTGGTAAAGAGGCAAGGGAGGGCAGAGAAAGTTATTTAATTGTTCTGAACATGACTTATGAAATGGAAATGTTATTATCTTTTTGGGTAATGCTGGTAAAGAGAGATCTGGCATTGAGTTTTGCCAGGAGCAAGAGCCTAGGCTGTTCCAAAATCTACAGTGTTGGCCTGAAGCTGTCTCAGTATTAGCAGGAAGTACTAACACACACTTGCTTGTGCAGCTGGCTCCCACTCAAAGCAGGAGATTGCTACTGCTGCAGTAGGACCATTGTCTTAACTCCATCTGCTTGGATTTTGGCTTTTAGATAACACTGATGTGTAGGGTAGGATGGTGCTGTTGGGGAAGGCAGCTTCTCAAAGCTGGGTCAGAAGGGTGAGGGTTCTTTCCTATAGAACACTTAATTGTTATAGAGGTCTTTTGATCCTCAGTCCTGGGAGTTCAGGGCTCCTTGGGTCAGAATGTCCATGTTTTTTCCTTGATTGAATTCCAGATATCTGTATGGTGTTTGAAGTTCTAGGGCATCATCTCCTGAAGTGGATCATCAAATCAAACTATCAGGGGCTTCCACTCCCTTGTGTCAAAAAGATCATCAAACAAGTAAGTTCCAGTTGTGGCTGCACTGTTCCCCTCAACCCAGTGGGAATCCTTTCACTAACCTTTCTCAGATCCAAGAAAGCAAAAGTTAAAAATTGATGGTACTTCTCATGCAACAAAATGATTCTTGAGTTAATATTTCCTTTCTTTACTGCAAAAACCTCCTGCTACAGCTGTTAATTTTCTGATACTTAAACCACAGTGGGAGGCTGGCTGTGCTTGTAACCTCTTCTTACCCTGCTTATTCCTCACAAGTGCAAGTTTTTTTAAAACTCTCACAGTAAATACAGTGCTTAATGATGGGAAGAGCAAGAGAAACCTGTTCTTCCTACTGGATGGTTGCCTAAGAAGAAACATCTTTCTGCATGTGAGGTGGAGGAGAGGAGGAAAGCATGATTTTATTGCAGGGTATTAAGATTAGGTTTTCAACTGTAGCAAAGTTATGAGGGGTAAAGAGACAGTATTTTCAATTCATAGCTAAAATCTGGATGCAATTCTTTATTTTCTGGAACTGAGTAGTAACCACTGATCCCATTGGCTCTAATCTGGGGTACTCTCAAACATAGAAGTCTTTCAGGTTCATCTAGGCAATTTTGCATTGTTGCTTCACTCTGTTTGCTCATTCTTTGCTTTTTCTAATGATGGATTTCCCTCTGTCCTGTCTGCAGGTTCTTCAGGGTCTGGATTACTTGCACACAAAGTGTCGAATCATTCACACAGACATTAAACCTGAGAACATTCTCCTGTGTGTCAATGACCAGTATATCCGCAGGCTGGCTGCAGAAGCAACAGAGTGGCAGAGATCTGGGGCTCCCCCACCATCTGGCTCTGCAGGTGCTTTTTGTTTTTTCTGTTTCCTGAAAACTGGTGCTATTTCCCCCCTCTCACCCCTAAATTGTGAGTAGGGAAAACTTCCTAAGTGGGTACAGTGGAACAAAAATACAAATCACCTCTGAAAAGCCAACTAAATTGTGAAGTTAGTCTCAGGTTGTCGTTCAGAGATGGTCAGGAAGGCAGTTGTTTGTGTAAGAAGAGTGGAGGATATGTGCATGCTGGCACCTGCTTTTAACAGCTCATCTGGCACTGATAAAGCAGTTCACAGAAGTCTGAAAAACTTGTCAGCATGCCAAGGGAGCTGTTTCTGCTACACCCTGAAAGATCTGAAGGCAAACTGTTCCTAGTTCTTCATGTTCCCCCTCAGAACATCCACCTGTCCAGTGTATAGGTTTCAGGAACCACTGCAGCATGCACTGGAGGCTCTGTCAGTCATCTTACAACACCAACATTTAGCCAAGCTCATCATAGCACAGCTTCTCTTAGGGAAGCTCCCTTAACTTTGCTATTTTAATGTTTTAGTTTGCATTTTCTTTTCAGTATAATGCATAATACATGCAGTAAATGAAGCTGTGTGACAGGAAGTTTAGGTCTTTGATATCAGTCAAGCAAGTCTACTCCCTGGAATTCTAATTGAGTTTACTCATTTAATGATTTTCTCTATTTGTGCTGTACTCCTGTAGAGAAATGAGCCTTCAAAATAACATTTGCTGATAAATTTAAAATGTTGTTGCCAAACCACATAAGCAAAAGATCACCTTAAGAATGTGGCTACAGTTTTTGAATATAAACAGACTAATTTACTGATTTTCCTTTTCCTTTCAGTGAGCACTGCACCACAGCCAAAACCAGTAAGTGTCATAGCTTTTGTGTGTAAGTGTCCACCTACTCATAGTACCTACTGTGCTGTTTCATGCTGCAGTTGGCATTAAGGAAAAGCCATCTTAAAGCAGAAGGAAAAGTGTGATTTGTGCTTGTTGTAGGTGTGAGGTTCAGTGCTGCCTTGGAGATGTTCTGGTGATGTATGAGCTAACACACAAGTTGTCCTTCTGGTGGTCTGCAGGTCTGTTGTGAAGGTGACTGTCATCTATGGACCTGAGATCCCTCGTGTGGAGGATCCTGTGGGTTTCTTAGGTCAGGACAGAAATGCACTGGCAAGAGTCATAGACAGCTGCTCCAAAACCCTTAATATCTGTGTTTTATTTGGAAGAAGTACTGTCTCCAGAGTTGTCATCCCAGCCTGCTTCCTCAGCTCTAAAACAAATTTAAAACTTGACACATTTTAGATTTATTGAAATATGAAATGCTAAGTCCAATTTCTCTGCTTGCTTCCATGTAGGCTGACAAAATGTCAAAGAATAAGAAAAAGAAGTTGAAAAAGAAACAGAAACGACAGGCTGAGTTATTAGAGAAGCGAATGCAAGAGATAGAGGAAATGGAGAAGGAAGCAAGCCCTGGGCAGACACAGCCTGAAGAGGAGGAAGAAACTCAGAGCCCTCTGGAAATGATCTTAAAAGTTAGTCCACCAGAGGAAAATGTCAGCAAAAAGACAGGTATGGATCTAAAGTATTGCTAGAAAGACAGGCATGGATCTAAAGTATTGCTACAAAGACAGGTATGGATCTAAAGTATTGCTAAAGTAGCACAGTGTCCTTTCACTCATGCTGGCATGAGTAGAGCAGGCATCTTCATAGAGGTGTCTGGTGTCCTTGAACCTGTTTGCATTGTGTTCTACCCATCTAAAGAGGCTCTGAAATGTCCTGTTACAAACTGAATTACGGAGCGATTGTGTCCAGTCACCTTTTGAGAACTGCTGAGGGTTCCCTTGAACATCTTCAGCTATTAAAGTAACACAAATAAAGACATTCTGCTGTTTTCTCCCCCACTCTTCCAGCTGAAGCTGTACAAGACCAATCTATTCTGATGGAAAGCAGCGTGGACAAGTGTGTGACAGAAATCAACTGCAACGGCGTGATCCCCATGTCGGACTTGCCAGACTCCAGCAATCAGGGCTCAGTGCGACTGGAGGACGACCTGCACAATGCCAATGACTGTGGGGATCACCCTCCCACGCAGGAGGAGGAGAACTTCCATCGTTGTAACTACAGCCAGCAGAATGGTGACCTGCAGAACAGGCCTCAAGAAGCAATGTCGGACTCGTTGGTGCCCTTGGCTTCGGAAGACTCCATGGTGTGTCAGCCCACGGCCAACGAGGAGAGACCCTTCAGTGAGCAGATCAACCATCTGCAGGAGAGCATCAGGACAGAGATACCTTCAGAGGATGAGAATGAGAATAACAGCCCCACAGACAACAAAGGTATCAGAGGAGAAAGGTCTCCCTCCTCCTTCATGTGGGAGAGCTGTGTGGTAACACTTTGAGTGTTAATAGAAAGGGCTTTTTTGTGGGCTGAGTTGATCAGAACCACATGTTTGAGCCTTTTCCTGCCAGGAGTAACTAACCTGGCAGTCCTTCTCTGAGACATTTTGCTGTTTGTAGCTTCCAATTGAAGTTGTACATTCATTTTGACTAAGTACAAGTATTCCCACTTCTCAAAAGTACCTATATGTTGTTTTTTCAGTATAGGAACATCTCCTTTGTATCAAGTGTTATGTGATTTTCATTAATAATTAGACATGTAATCTACTAAGTCATGGGATAAGGACTGGTGTGTGCTAATAGTTCTGTTCTTAACATGGAGCACAGGAAGCTCTTCTCTGTTACTGGAGATGAGTAAATGTTTTCCCAGAAGTGGAAGTGCAGCCTGACTGAAACAAACCTTATACAACATAGGAAAAAAGCAATTTAATCATTTTGTTTAAATGTGATCTAGTTCAGAGGGAAAAAACTAAGTCTTGTAGGTTTGGAGAACCCAAGACACACAGTATTGTACAGCAGTTTAAACAATTATTGGTGTGTGTCATTAAAAAATGGAATCAGTTGATAGAACTGTCCTTTTTTTGCATCTCTGAGTCAAGGTTAGGTGCAGTCTATCTGCTTGGAGAAGGAAGGAGAAAAAAACATCTGTATTTCTTTTCAAAAACAATTCTGTAGCATTTTCTTGGCTGAGTACTGCTGAGGAGTTCCCTGGATGACAAGTAGCAAGTGAACTGTAAAGATTTGGAAACTTGAACTGCATCTAGTGGGATGTCCCAGACACATTATTAGGTTTAGTTTGCTTCTCACAGCTCTCTCCCAAATTGCTTTAGCTCTAAAGCTGGATGGAATTCAGTGATTTAATTTTTTTTTTTCTCTCTGCTGTGTCATTGAGGTTTTCCCAGTATGTACTGGAGCTCTTGTAACTGTTGCAGCAGTGAGGGATGGGTATGTCAAAAAAATGCTATATTAGGTGGACTTCCCTTCAGAAATTTAGGAAGACTTAAGGGCTGAGAGACTTGTTTTGTCTCTGGCAACGCCCTTATTTAAAAAGTGTCTAGATGTAGACAGACTTTTTTAAGGCTGTGCATAGAGTGCTGAGAAGAAAGTTACTCTTACATGTGTTTAATTGTTCATCTGCTTTGTAACACCAAGAGGTGATCCTCTTGTGCAGACTAATGCTGATTTTTGTACTGAAATTCTGGGGAGGAAAAAGTTATGATCCATAAGCAAAACCTTTCCTGGGCTGTAGGATTTGGATGACAGATGGTGACACTGTCTGTGTAGCTTTAATCAGCTGTTGTATGTGTTGCCTCTAGGAAAATCAGCTGCTGGGAATTTGTAGACAGGCTTTTTAAGGCTGTGCTGAGAAAAAAGTAACTCTTGCATGTGTTTTAATTTTTCTTCTGCTTTGTAGCACCAAGAGGTGATCCTCTTGTGCAGACTAATGCTGATTTTTGTACTGAAATTCTGGGGAGGAAAAAGTTATGATCCATAAGCAAAACCTTTCCTGGGCTGTAGGATTTGGATGACAGATGGTGACACTGTCTGTGTAGCTTTAATCAGCTGTTGTATGTGTTGCCTCTAGGAAAATCAGCTGCTGGGAATTTCCTTCTTAATCCTCTTGAGCCCAAGAATGCAGATAAGCTCAAAGTGAAGATAGCTGACCTAGGAAATGCCTGCTGGGTGGTAAGTTTACAGTCTCTCCACACTGACTGTTTAAACCTGCTAATTCATTCACAGTATGCCAAGATGGAAAGGAATCTGTAAAATAGATTCTTAGACCTGCTTGTGGAAGTAGTGACAGTTTGAAACTATGCTGGGGGTGAGGGCAAACAAGGGAGGGGAGCAGGGATACAAAGCAGTGGTCCTGTAGCACAGGGTGTCAGCCTGTGGTCTGGATGCCTGGCTGGTCATTAGATTACTTCTAATAGGCTCTAGTGTCACATATAATGTGTAGAAATGTGCATATGTGGAACTTCTGAAGGAGCCTGTACCTCTCCTGGAGAATGAGGAAGCTGCAAACAATTGCTCTGATGTGCTGGTCCTGTCAAACCATTTCAGTGAGTTCATGAGCACATGAAAGAGACTCATGAATAGTTTTGTTCATTGATGGTTGTGCTGCTTTTAAATGTTTGACATTTCAAGTAGAAGAAATGTACTTCACTGGGGTTTTAAATGGCAAAGTACTTCAGATCTTATGGGAGAGAGTCTCAAGCTCAGAATTGCCCACCAGGGTTGCAGGGGCTGGTGGTCTCTTAGACTAGTGGTGCTTATCTGCACTGGGGCAGGTGAATTGTGGCCTGGCATCATCAGATAGGAGAGGGTGCAGCTCCTGGAACAGTCTTCCCTTGTTCTGTTTTAATTACTTGCTTTCATCTAAGTTGCTGGGCTGTTTTACTTGAGGGATGTTTCACATAGAGCATTTAAACAGTACTTGTAGGAATATCCAGAACTATTTAATGAGGATGTAAAATCCAGCTGAAATGTGATGGGAATGAACTTTGATCTGCTCTGGCCTTCCAGGTCACTGATTCTCCTCTTGAACAGTCTGTTCAGTAAAACATTTCTTCTCTTTAGCACAAGCACTTCACTGAAGACATCCAGACGAGGCAGTACAGATCCTTGGAGGTGTTGATAGGGTCAGGGTACAACACCCCTGCTGACATCTGGAGCACAGCATGTATGGTGAGTGGGCTCAGCAGGGGCTTGAAACAACTCCTGCAAAGCACTCGGGGAAACTCCTCTGTGCTGTGCACCCTGGGCTGGCAAAAAAGTCTGTTTCCTTATCGCCACATGTGGCTTTCCTTTTGAGAGAGTTTTGTTGTACAGCACCAACAGATTTCCAGTACAACTTGACTTCCACATCATGCTTTGTGGAAAAATGAGGCAGCTATGCAATGGTGAAGGCAAAATCTTTTTATATAAAGAGCCTCTCCACTTCATCCAGCCCTGTTTCACAGATGCCTTCAGTAAAAATTCATATTTTAATCATATGCATCCTCTGCATGTGTGGAATCATTTGTCATCTGAGGAATGTTGAGACGAGACTGAAGCTGTTCCTGTAAGAGCTGGCAAATGTAGAATACAGTGATTAAAAAAAATCATCAGTCTAGTTAGTTATTCTCTGTGCTTCTGTGGTGTCTCCATTCTGTGTTTTCTACAAAACAAAGCTTGGGGGTTTTTTTTGTAAGCTTGGAAAATAGTAAGTGAAGTCATTTCTGCTGTCTTGGAAAACAAGCTGTGATGTTTGATGCATGTGGTAAAACACAATGTGGTAAGATCGTGTTGTCTCTGCAGAACATGTGGCCAAAATTACTCAGTGGTTACTCTGAGTGCCTAATTCAATAGTCAGACTGCAACAGGCCATAAAGAAAGCACAGAAAACAGAAGGTCAGAGGTGCTGTTTTTAGTAAAAGTGAATATGCAAAGGGGAAATGTCACAGAATTTAGGAGTGGTGAGTTGAAACAAATGCAAACGTTTTTCTCATTTAAAACACATTTTTGTGTCTACAACCAGATCTCCAGAGATTAACTCTTTTCAGATATTGAAAAGACATTCTGCAGTTTGGAGGGAGAGGAAAATCTTTGTGAAAAACATTGTTTTGCAAAATGCTGTTGAGGCAGAAGAGAGGCTGAGGGTGTGAAATGGCTTCACTTTGTACAATTTCACACAAGCATGATCCAGGATTTTTCATAGATACACCCATGATGGTTTTTAATGCAGCCATTAAATTGTGGTAAAGAAATTTTACACCATGGGGTGGTGATGGTGCACTGGAGTTCTACAGGTTATTTTTCCCATCACTTGGCTTCTGGCCTGCAGAGTGTCTGACTGTGTGAAGTGTATTAAAATGATGTAACATGCTCATTTCTCTTTCTTTAGGCCTTTGAGTTAGCAACAGGAGACTATCTGTTTGAGCCTCATTCTGGGGAGGATTACTCAAGGGATGAAGGTGTGTTTGTCTGCATGTTTTCTTTTTAAAATGGGATGTGAAGTGCAGCAGATGCTGCCTCAGAGTGAGCTTTCTCTTATCAGGCAGCAATGCAAAGGCTCCTTGCAAAACATTTCCTGACAGGAGGCTGGAGCCAGGTGGGGGTCAGGCTTTTGTCCCAAGGAACAAGGGACAGGGCAAGAGGAAATGGCCTCAAGTTGCTCCAGGGGAGAGTGGGGTTGGATATTAGGAACAATTTCTTGCCCTGGAGGGTTGCCCAGGGCTGTGCCAGGCTGCCCAGGGCAGTGGTGGAGTCCCCACCCCTGGAGGGGTTTCCAAGCTGTGGAGATGTGGGGTGAGGGACACGGGGCAGTGGGGACCTGGCAGTGCTGGGGGAATGGTTTGACTAGATCTGAAAGGTCTTTTCTAACCAAAATTATTCTATGATTCTAAAAAGATTGTTTACCCAAATCATTGTTGTTAGGGAGACAACTGTGCTCAAGCCTCTGCAGTAAACCACCCTGCAGTGAAGTCCATGTTCTTGTCTTTGTTTTCTGTTCCTCTTGCTACCTGATTCTCCATCTTGCTTCTCAAACTGTTCATACCTCAAATGGCCTTTACCTTTTTTCACCCTTGACTTTGTTCTTGCTTTGTTACCTGATTTCAGGTGGATCTCAAAGCAGTTTTTAAGGGACATAGTGTCTGTCCTTGTATCCCAGGAAGGAAACTGGGGCCTAGAGATGTCTTGTGTGGGTGTCTCATTGTCTTCTCTTTTGGAAATGCAGATCACATTGCATTGATCATTGAACTTCTGGGGAAGATACCTCGCAAGCTCATTTTGGCAGGAAAATATTCCAAGGAGTTTTTCACCAAAAAAGGTAAAAGGAAACCAAGCAAATGTCACTTATCCGTCCATCTCCTGCCCAAAACACACAAGAGTGCCTTGCTGGAAATACCAATGAGCAGTCGATGGCAGCAAAGATGCCTCTAAGTTTTTCTTTTGTTTTATGAAAGACTTTCTCAGTAAAACTGCAGCTAAACTTGAGCCATTCTTGTCTAACTGTGCCATGGTTGGGGGCCAGGGCAGCCCCCAGAACTGTAACAGACACTGTTAACCCCCTCCCCCTGCCCCAGAAAAGGAAAGATAAGTTCTTTAGCTGATTTGTGTCAAGTAGAGGTGGTGACTCCCCTTTGAAGTCTTCTCTAGATAACTTTGTTCCATTTCTAACATGCCAGTCACATAAGTAGTGCCTTGCACCCTGAGCCTTATTGCTCAGGGCCCCTGGTACCATTATCACAAAGCCCTGAGTACCCCAGAAATGTATTGAGTCTCAAGGAGTTTTTAACCTAGTTTAATACACTCTTTTTTTTTTGTTTTAATAAATGCTTTTTTGGGTATCTCTTCCTCAAACAGTGCTGTGTATATTCCAGAGTCAACTGCAGAGTGTTTATCTGTCATGTCAACCAGAATAATTGGTGATTTAGTGATGATAAACAGTATTTTCTGATATTGGATCAGAAATAGGAGGGGAAAAACATCTTCAAGGAAGTGCATGTCTAGAACAGTCTTCAAAAGTAGATAGAAAAGGGATTTCAGTGTAATTTATTTTTCTTCAGCATGTTCTACCATTTTACACTCTGTGCTCAGGTGTTGGGCACCAGTTTCTGAACTGGGCTGTTCAGCCCTTTGCCCTGTTCAGCCCTTAGATCTAACCTGTTCAGCTGCTCTGTTCCCATATCATGCACTGAACCTTTTCTGTCTTGGTTTTCAGGTGATCTGAAGCACATCACCAAACTGAAGCCCTGGGGTCTTTTTGAAGTTTTGGTGGAGAAATACGAGTGGTCCCAAGATGAGGCAGCTGCATTCACAGACTTCTTATTACCTATGTTGGAGCTGATCCCAGAGAAACGAGCTACAGCAGCAGAGTGTCTCAGGCACCCCTGGCTTAACTCCTAGAGGCTTCCACCCAAGGCTGCAGCACTACACTCTGGTTTACAGCATAGTGCACCCAGCTGCCCCTTCCCACATCCGTTGGTTTTCTTTCCCCTTGTCTGTTTTCTCTGTGAAGTTCTTCCTTCAAGGCTTCCAAGATTTTTTTTTTAGATCTAACCTGTTCTGCTGTGTTTGCTTGTGTGACTCAATGGGGACTCCTCGGGTGGGGGAGGAGAGGGCATCATCTGCTTTGCCTCAATTGGGCTTCACCAAAGACTAATGGATTACAAGATGACTCTTTTTCCTGAGTCTTCTCACTGTTAGCACCATGTGTTACAGTTGGGAGCTCACCCAGGCTCAGCTATGCTCCCACAGCTAAATTCCAGCTCTTTCTGAGGGGGGTGTAAAGATCCCAACACCTCCTCATCTCACTGACTCAGGAGCCAGTTTCCCACTGTCAGTCCCGTGGCTAGCAATGGAGGGAGAAGGAACAGATAGCACCAAGGTGCTGTTAGCTCCTTGTAGAGCAAAGACCTCCAGATCCTCCAGCATTTTCTAGGTGTCTACTGTATCCTTGGCTTTCCAGTCGCATAACTCTTGTTTAGTTCTAGCTGCTTAAATCTTTTGAAAAGACCTATTTAAACCTAGATATTAGTACCCTTTCTTCCTTCCTCCAGAGTGCCCTGCCCTTCCCATGTCCCCGTGCCCAGATAAAATAGTTTCTGAACTCAGTGACCATTTTCTACTTCAATGCCTGTGCCTGTGATGAAAAGGTGACAAGCAAAACAAGCAGAAGCTGGGGCTGACTGGGTGCACCATCTCCAGCATACAGCTGGGTGTACCCTCAGGCTGTGGGGAGGCAGCCTTGGTGCAGGCAACTCTTTCAGCATTTTAGTGGGCTGTAAGTTTGTGTTTTATCCCTTTACTGGCACTTTTTTGCCTCGCTTCAGGCGGCCGCGGTATCTGTGAGAGATTGGCTTTCACTGATGCAGCCTACTCTGCTCTTAATTTACAACTGTTCACCTTTTTCCCAAGAAAAGGGTGGCAGCAGCTGTATCACAGCCATGCTATATAGTCCTTGATTTTCCAAATCGACACTTGAAGGCCCAGTGTAAAAATTTATTCTCTTTTATCTTGCTTCAGGTGCTGGCCTTCAGAAATAACCTCCCAGGATGGGACTGCCTTTAATTTCTGGGCCATTAGCACAAGGAGAGCTAGCAGAAGTGGAAGAGCACTGACTTTTCCATGTAGATACTGGATTAGAAGCTGTTTCTAGAGTTACCCCAAGTCAAAATGTTCTGTGGGGTTTCTGTGTATACTTCTTAGAGGGGCTTGAAGATGAGTAAATGGGTTAATTTTAATTAAAAGTTAAATCACTGTGGCATTTGATAGTTCTATGATGACTTCTTCTAGACTTGCCCATCCTGTTACAGATTCAGTACATCCTACTCTACTCTACAGCAAGATTTGGCAGCGTTGAGACTTCAAAGGCATTTCCTTACCCTGGACCAAACAGGCCTTTGGATTCGTGGTGGCTCTCCAAGGATTGAAGCTGCTGGAGGCCACGCAGATGCTATCCCAGATGATAACATTGCCAAAGCTGCCCAGACCACTGCTCTGTGTCACTTCTCTGTGTGTGTTTGGAAATCCTGGTCTGTGAGGATTGTTCATTCATAGACCTTGGTGTCATTTAATCACTTGAAAAGAGTTTCTTCAATTCCAGGGCCTGAGCAGGCTCGTTAATGCAAATCATGCTGCATGTTCTTTTAGGGGTAGATCAGGTTCTCTATGCATATAATCTAGAATTAAAGGAAGGTAACATACCAAAAGAGTTTTTAAACTGCTGATTTGACTTTCTTTTTTTCCCCTTCACTTTCATCTGGAGTTTTCCAGTTACCTGTCACTTCCATGCCTGTTACAGAAGGTCTGTGGACAGGCCTGGGCTCAAAATCCCAACTGTCTGTGGACTGGGAAGATACATTGGCAGGACAAACCATTTGGGCTGTCCTGAAAGCTTACCCCTGGTCCTGTGTGCTTGAGACTGGCTGAGTAAAGAGCTTTTGCTAGAAGGGGTCTGCACACTTGAATCCCAGAGCTCCATCCCTTCCCAACCTTCCCTCCACCACCCCTGACCAGAGGAGGAAGAAGAGGGAGTTTTACCATGACAGCCCTGTCCAGAGCCAGCACATGAGTGGGGGACCCACAGAAGCAGCTGTCAGGGTTCAGTCTTGCACCGTGTGCTCCTTCACTGGGGGTTTGTTAAACTTCCAAATTGCCACAAAGTGCTCACACTAAAGGATTTGTACTTGCTGTGTCAGTCTAAAACCTGAAGGAAAATACATTTTTATTCTTTCTACTTGGGTGCTTTGTCTTTTTTTTTTTTCTTTGTGAAAGCCGTACAATAAAGAGATTATTTAATAACTGAGGCTTACTCCTCATATGTTCCCTCTTAAGTCTGTTCTTTCTGATCTCAAGGATTTAATCTTCTTTGCTAGTGAGCACTTGGTTTTGATGTCCACACACAGGAGATGCTGTAGGTGAAGATTTTGTTGCTGGTGTTATGATCTGTCTTAAAAAGGGGAGAGGAATAATCAACAACATTTAACCCTGCTGCAGTTTTTCCCATCCTAAAATGTTTTTCTCCAAGTCACTCAAATCTTCGCTGTCTTTTCTCACTCAGAGTCTTAAAAAAAACCTTGTCAAAGCTTTTTTAGATGGAAGGTGCTTGTTAGAACTGAATTGAGCCGAGTGCTGCAGGAACCAACAAATTGCAGTAAGTGGGAATAAAAAATCCTCATCCAGGCTGATTTGGGGCTCTGAGCACGAAGAGCTGGATGGGACAATGTGCCCTTGGCAGACGTGGGCTGTAGAAATGGGATTAAATGGGATTAACTGGGTGCTGCAGGGAGCTGTTGCCAACCAGCCCCATCTGCTGCAGCTTGTGGGTGCTGTTACAGCCCTGCAGGGTGTTAGTTTTTAACCCAGAAAAGTGCCTTTTTGAAAAAAGTTTAGTTATTGTTGCCCAGAGTGGGAAGCTGATCCATGGCTTTGCTAGGAAGTGGCTGTGTTGTGCTTGTCAAGTCCTGGGACGTGGAAGAGGATTTCCCCTGCCCCAAGGAGACCAGCACAAAATCAAAACCACCTTTTTTTTATTACTCAGAAGAAATTTCCTTGAAAGACAGTGTACAAACCCCAAGAAGCAGCAAATCACTGACCCTCCCTTTGCCCCAGGTTTGCTGATGGACTTAAAAAAAAAACTGTGTCCAGTTTGGGCTTTTCCATCACAAACTCCACGAGAGCTGAGAGGGGTGAGAGTGGCCCCTTCCATGGAAAGAACAGCTGTAGAAAATCCACAGACGTTGGTAAGTTTAAAGCTCCTGGAAAAGTCTCTCTTAAGAAAAGGGCTGATGGAAGAAGAGCTCTGGGTGTCCCTGGGAAGAGAAGGGAGAGGTCAGCTGCTGCCAAAGAAGGGAGCAGGCCTTCAAACTTGTCCCTTGGCAAACACTTAACCTTTTGCTGGTTTCAGGAGGCAAAACAAAGGCTCTTTCCCCTTTAACCACAAATAAAACCAACCTAAATAGCTGTCAGTCCTTCAACAACAGGATGTCTGCTGGGGAAAAATGTTAAAAATGGCTGTAGGCATCACTTACCTGGGGATGGGCTCAGTCGTTGCCTTCTTCTGTAAAACAAAAACACAAAGATGATGTTAATGAGATGATGTTAATGGGGCGTGGTGTAAAACTGAAAGTGCAGGTGAGTTTTCCAGGTTTCTTTTCAAAAAGAGAGAAAATGTAAAACGGGAGGAGGGAGGAGACAAAGCCCACGTGAAGGGCTGTGAAGTGGAGCCTGGCTCAGTCTGGCCCCTGCCTGTTGCTGGTTCTCTGTGCTGCTGTGAAGACCACAGCAGCTCTTCTGCTTCTCCCACTGCAGGAAGTCCTCCCAAATAAAAACAATCATAAGGTGATTTCTGGTTGGAAGAGACCTTGCAGATCATCAATCCAACCCTTCCCCAGCAGTGCCAGGTCCCCACTGCCCCGTGTCCCTCACCCCACATCTCCACAGCTTGGAAACCCCTCCAGGGGTGGGGACTCCACCACTGCCCTGGGCAGCCTGGCACAGCCCTGGGCAACCCTCCAGGGCAAGAAATTGTTCCTCAGGGACAACTGAAACCTCCCCTGGGGCAACTTGAGGCTGTTTCCTCTTGTCCTGTCCCTTGTTCCTTGGGAGCAGAGCCCGACCCCCCCCTGGCTCCAGGCTCCTGTCAGGAGCTGTGCAGAGCCAGAAGGTCTCCCCTGAGCCTCCTTTGCTCCAGGCTCAGCACCCCCAGCTCCCTCAGCTGCTCCTCCCCACACTTGGGC
>NW_008631788.1:28573-29153 GCF_000691845.1 Merops nubicus
CGCCCCTCAAGCTCCTTCATGGAGTGCGGGGCCCAAAACCGACCCCAGGATTTGACATGTGGCCACCCCACGATCAGCGGTGGGCCGAAAACACTCTGCAGCAGGCCAAGGGCTCAGAGCTCAAGCCCTGCCGCCTTTACCTTTATTTTCCACTTTAAAATCATCCGGGAGGAGGTTGTCCTGCCGGTTGCCCAGGACGAAGGCGAGGAAGGAGAGGATGAGGGCGTCGAGGATGCCGATGATGCAGAGGATGTAGGCCCAGCGCACGGTGCAGGCGCCCAGCGTGTACTTGTCCGTCCTGTCCCCACACAGGCGCTTCACCCGTCGGGGTAGATCAGGCACCCGATCATCAGCCCCGTCGCTGTGGGGACAGGAGGTGCTGCACCCACGGGCTGCGTGGGCGGCGGGAGGAGCACGGCCACAAACACGGTGCTACAAAGGGATAAAATGCTACGGAGCAGCTACGCAGGGGTTAAAGGGAGCCCGTGGCTACCCGGCAGGTGTGGGCTCTGCTCTGGGCATGCTGGTGCAGCTGGGGAGGAGGAGGAGCATTGAATCACAGCCTGGTTTGGGGGGGAAG
>NW_008631789.1:0-491 GCF_000691845.1 Merops nubicus
TTTTTTTTTAATTTTTCCTTTTTAAAACTTGCATTTCTCTCTAAAACTTGTTTGAAACTGAACATCTAGTTCAAAATTACTGATGGTGATGGCAAATGGAGAAACGGGACATTTCAGGTTTCTTCCTTTGCAAGCTAGTTTAAAAATTGATCAATGAGGAACTACTCTTTTTTTATGTCACTTCATACAAACTATTCAGTTGGTTTAGAGCACTCAACTAAGAAGTGGGAAACGTGCACTAAGCTCAGTTTTCTGTTATGCCTGATAGAGCACTCCAAAACTCTACTGTTTGAGAGGTGTTTCACATCATAGGGAAGTTACAGACTTCTTGACAAGCAGATGCATTGTAGTTAAAAATGTGTACACAGTAATCTTCAGTGTCCTTCTTTCCATTTTAGCGTTGGCTTCACTGCTCCACCAGTAGCTGATTCCTGAAGAATACTGTCTAGATAGAATTAAGTCCTCCCAGAAACCTAGACAAGAATGTCTTT
>NW_008631789.1:522-86981 GCF_000691845.1 Merops nubicus
ATTGTTTATACTGTTTGTAATGTATATTGTTTGTTGGGGTTTTTTTAAGATAAAGAGTATGTCATGTACAAATCCTTGATGGCTTAATAATGATGCCATTAATTAGTTAAATGAAACGGTACAAGTGATAAAGCTTTTCAAATGGAAATTTCTTTACTGCTACAGTAACTTGAACTGTTTGGATATCTTTTTTTTCTTAATATGTACATTCCTGAAGTCTTCACATTCCTGTTCTTCATAGAGGCATTCATGCTTTAAATACTGTGACTATTAAAATCCTACAGGACGTATGAAAGTATATCTTTTCTAAGTCTTTGCAAGATTATATACCCAAGAGCTTTTAAAACTTAATTTCCAAAATAATCCCATTCATTACATCAGAACAGCAGCATATGGAAGAGAAGCCACATGGACTAGATTTCTTGAATGGTACAGGATTTCTGCATGTGTCAGGCAACAGCCTTTAAGTTCTTCATTTCTTTTAGTGTACTTAGCCATTACTTTGAGAATGCAGCCTTTTAGTGGATCTGAAACATCTATATTTTTTTCTTTTCCTTCGTATGAAATAGGAATCCAATGCAAAGGGATAAATTTGGCTCGTCTGCAAGGCAGGATATGCACACTGTCTAAACATAGGCATGTTACAGTCAGCAGGGGCTTTTGAGGGCAATTACAGTGTTTCATTTCTGAAAAACCTTTCAGAGGCTTAATTAGCCAGAGCACCTAACAGTAGATACCAGAAGTCAAATAGCTAAATTTACTTACCCACTTAGCAGTGTTCCTTCAGAGTACTAGTAACTATTACTATTATTACTATAGAGTTAGTAAATTTAACAATACTGTAACTTAGTAGCAGTAACATAATTGGTAAAAACATTTGTTCAGTTTAGACCATTCCATTGGTAAGCTTCCTGAAACAAAAATATTTAGGAACTGTATTTGACATAAAAGCTATAGGCAGGCCTTTCAGAACCACTGCAAACCTGAAAATGTGTATTATCTCCTCAGTTCTGACATCCCTTTCTTTGCTGTTCTGTAAATTGGTTGAGCAAAGGGTAGTGCTTGGACCTTTGTGTATCTCAGCTGAATTTATGTAATTTATCAGCCTTCTCAGACCAGTACATATGACGGGTAGGTTTTGGTAACAGAAAAGCAATCCAAGTCCTCTCTGAGAGTTAGTAGCATGTTTTGCTTCTGCTGAACTAACCTTCTTCAGTGTGAAGTAGGTGTAGTTTGGCCACTTAGAATCATAGTAACCCAGGTAGCCTGCAGCCTGCCTACTCACATGCCCTTACTCTAGGACCTTAAACCTTCCCCACCTAAAAGTCAGGTGCTGCATCATTATATGTACAGACCTGCACTAGTCATGCCCTGTTGGCTACGTGCTAAGGGCATGCCTGCTCACGTGACAAAAGAAATCTTTTCATTTAAGAGAAAAATGTGACCTATGATGATCAGGCTTGGTGAGAATAGAGATTACTAGAAGAGTGCAAAGGCATACAGGCATTGCCACCTATGATTGTGTAGTAGGCACAGATTAACACTTTCAAATTCAATAAGTGATTCTGGTTTTGGATAGGCTTCAGGTAAGGTGGTGACTTTTTTTTTAAGGAGGCACAGAGAATTTACTTTCCCAAACTCGTATTCTTTGTAGATATTTGAACTTTGAAACCAAAAAACTTTAGGCAACCAAAATTACAGGTCTTGTTGTGAGCCCTAGCCACCTGCTAGTACAGTGTTGTCATTTTGGCTCACAAAGATAAGCGCCTACATTCATAATTTGGTCACATAAAAGATGGTTTGACTTAAAATACCTAAGCAACTAGTGTCACAGGAACAACTCTTCTGAAAATTTTAATTGATATCTGGTACAAGGTATTTCAATATGAATTTTGAGCATTTACCTTTGCTTCTTCATACTAGGGTTCCTACTTGTGACATATGTGCTACATGTGGATTTTTAATTAATTTTGGGTTGCACTGTGTAATTTCTCTGGAGGCTTTTTTTTTTTCTCTTCAATGCTCAGGACAAAAAAAAAAAGCACACAACAGATCTTGCTCATTTCCCTTTCTTTGCTTTTGTTTTACAGGAGACACATGAAATTGTCGCTATCAAGAAATTCAAAGACAGTGAAGGTAACCTTTTCTGCTGTATAATCTTTCATGTCAGTAACTATCTTGTTAATATCTCTCCAGCTAAAATAAGAAGTCTCATCTATCAAGACCTGATTTTAAAATTATAATGATTTATTAGCTCTGTGAATATTTAAGGCACTTGATCTTTCATGCATGCCTAGGGACTGCATTATATGCTCCAACTAGATAACTGCCTTTCTGTCTTGGTGCATCTATCTTAACATGACAGAGATTGCAGTGAATAAGATCTAAGATCTATAAGATCTAAGGTCTAAGATCAATAAGATCTACCACTCGGAGACCAGATGTGATCAGAAAATGGCAAAATCCCCTCTTGTAGTAGTGACTTCCAGAGTTTTTGGGCTTTATTACTCTTCATCTGTGGGAGGGGATGGAAATGTTAGGAGAGGGGCTAAATGGAGAAGACCAAGAGAAGTCACTGGGAAGTTCAGTGATACGGAGAGGAATCGAGGAGTACTCGGGGATCCATGGGGAGGATTTGAGGGAAGCTGGATGGTGAGGCAGCAACTTTGCCGTCTCTTCAGCAGGCTCCACTCTCCACTGGAAATGCTCTTTTCCCTTTCACAGAAGCCTCTGTACTCTCCAGTGTTGCTGATTTTGCTGAGAAGGGGGAAGAGCTGACTCCTGCGAGGCTTGTTGTTGCTGGCAAAGTGGGTGGCATGAGGCAGGACACGTAGAAATTCTTGTCAGTGCTGCACACACCTGTTCCTCACCCAGCAGTAGTAAAACCAAAGATCTGTACGAGACAGGACTGGCTTTCTGACCTCAGCTTATTGAGGGACAGTGAATCCCAGTTTCCTATCCTAAGCAAAGCTGGCAATCAACCATGTGAGCATCTGTCTATTTTGCACACATCAGAAGTCAACCCTGATCCCTAGTGACCTAAAACAAACAGAAGGAGAAGCCCAATATGGAGTAATGAAAGGAGTCATCCCGATCTGAGGCAATGCAGCTATGATTTGCCATATACCAAGGCTTTAGCTGAAAGCTAACAATGTGGTTTACAGAAACGGCAGTCACTTTTTAGTTTTAGCAAACTTTTTTGTTGTTGTTATAGGATTGCTGGTGGCCATAGAAGTGTGGTTGGTTACAAGGACTGTAATTTTAAGAGTCAGTTAGATACAGCAGTCTCTGATTTGAGTCTCTTTACACAGTGCAGACTCTGTGCTATGCAGCTGATTTTGTCAGACACTTGAAGAGCATATTTTTTAGCTCTGCTGTTCAGAAATCTGTTTTAAATCCCCATTAAATAATGTAGGAGATAATATCATTGTGGTGACAATCTTGACCAGGTCATGTGAGTACTTAAGAATTACTCTTTGAAACTCGATATGACTATTCAGTACAGATCCTAGGCAATGAATCTCAGCAAGAAGCCCTAAACAGGATTATTACATTAGCTTGTCTACCAAAAGATGAAAACACAAAAATGTCACATTGTCATTAGGTCTGGCTTTCCAAGAGTATTATGTAATATCAGTTTACATGATTGATGAGTGCTTTTCAGAGTTGTAGCTGGTTGTTTACAAGTTTCTGGAAAATACAACAGAAGTTCTTTTGATGGATTGGATTCAGCCCATTTCACATCTGTCTCATTAATATGGTAGTTCATTAGAAATCTGAATATACTGTAATTGTTTCTGTTGCCATTTTTTGTTTCACTTAATTTTTTGCTGTTCGACATATGCATGCTAAATGCACTGGAAAGAGTGTATCTAGCTAAAGATGAAATAATGTAATCTTTGCTAGTGCAAGCCAACACCAACCCCTCAGTTTTAAAATTAAATTATTTAGATTGCTCTAAATTATATATTTTTTAATCAAAACATTTGTGATGATAGTATCTTGTCTTCCTTTTCCCTCCTGCTATACTTCATTTTTTTTTTTTCCCCCTCTCTTCTGATGATGATTTTATGTGTTTGCATGACCTGTTTTATTCTTTCTCCCCTGCAAGCTTGATTTTGCCTTTTGTTTGACCAGAAATTTCCTTGTTTCCTCTTCCTCTGATTGTCTGTGGTACATGACCTGCAAATGTGATTCAGCTTAAAACTTAGGCAGTCATATCCCTTTTAATATTGCTGTGTTGTGGATAAAAAGTCTAAAAGATTAAGAACCCTGCTTGTACATTTTTATGGGCACATTTAGGGAATTACTGCATTTCATTTTATTAAATGAAAAATAAACCCTAATGTAATCTAGTTCATTTGACATTTCATTAGTAGTATCCTTTAGAACCCAGTCAGTTCACAGCCCCTTGATGATAAGCAGTTTATGAAGCTTTAGTAAAACAGTCCTCCTTTTTTGAACAACTTTCAGACAACTAAAGTGTCAAATCAATAGTTAAATTTCTTGACTTCTCAGAATCTGATTCAACGCTTCATTGAATCAGTACTTGCTCTGCTTCCCTCTACAGCTGCTTCACTGGTCTGCATTGCTGAATTACCATTGAAAACCTCATGAGGAAGCTTACAGGACTTACAAATCTGTCAGTCTAAAAAATTGTCATGGTTTTTTGGGAATAAAATTATCTTAGAATCAAATAGACTTCTCTGACATTGTTAAAGCCAACCTTTCCATTCCAGGGTTCCTTCTGAGGAAATATTAGCCTTGCCAGCACCTCATGCATGTGACATTTGTGGGGTGGAGGATGTGTCTGTACACATATCTGCATATTTTTTTGAAGCCTATTAGTGCCCTTCATAATGAAGAAGATAGAAATGCAAACAATTTGTTTCTTATGACTTTTTCTGCCATTGAAAATGTTGATGGTAGTGACAGGAAGCCTGTGAGGGTTGCATAATGATAGCACAGTCACCAGTTACCTCTCTTTCAGTGCAGAAGCATCCAGGCAGCAGAGTCCACACTGCAGAATAAGGCTTTTTTTCTCTGTAATAACTAGAAACAGCGAATTTAATCAGGAGTTTGAAATGAAGATTTATAGCGCACATTACTTGTGGGGGGTGTTTTGGTTTTTAATAAGTTTTACACTGTCGCTTCTACTTTGCACTCTAGAAAATGAAGAAGTCAAAGAAACCACTTTACGAGAGCTTAAAATGCTTCGCACTTTGAAACAGGAGAACATAGTGGAGCTGAAGGAAGCCTTCAGAAGAAGAGGAAAATTATACTTAGTTTTTGAATATGTGGAAAAAGTGAGTTGAGTTTGTACTATCCTTGCCACAATTAAATCATCAGCTTTCTAGAAAAGTCTATAAAATATTTTTACTTCTGAAAATTAAACTGCTCTAATCTATAAAGAGGGACTTTTAGAGAGCAAAAACTTTTAATACAATCTGAATTGTTGTAATTAGATATTTGTTGTGAGGAAGCAACACTGATAACTTTACGATTGTTTTTACTTCATGTGTTGGTATTTATAAAAACAAATGTTCTATATAAGAACACAAACATGTTCAAATTCTGTAATCTGGAATACATATCATTTGAAGAAAAAAATTCCTTCCAAACTTCATAGTCCAGTTTAATTGTCTAATAAATCTTGACGTAGTCTTTCAAAACAAAGTCACAGACTTTCAACCGTCAAATCTTTTCAGCTTTCTCGGTCCTTTCCTGTTAAAAGTAGAAATTGTTTGTATATTTCTGCAACAAGGCCACTATCAACAGTTGCTTAGAGGGATTTGGCAAAGATCACTGTCATCATCTCAAATTCTGACCTCATTTGAAATAAATCCAAAATTTCCTTAGACTGGCCTACTACTGCCAAACATCCTGGTGTGTTTCCAGGGAGAAACCTGGAACAGATTGGTCTTCTGTTATTTTTGCAACCTTTGTGATGAAGGTAGACCTTCCCTCTGAATACTAAACCATTTATCATTTCTTCATGGAAATAATTGCGTAGTATTTGCATACACACAATCAAAATACACAGAAGCATAAATATGTGTATCTCTGTAGATTCCATGAGATATTGTTCCCTTGATGGAAATTTTCATTTAATACCCTGCCAGTATGATGTTGCAGTCTAGCTGAGTGCTAGTCCTCTTCAGTCAAGTCTCGTATAAAGATTCCTCAACCTAAATGTTGTGTCTTGTTTTCTTCAGTTTACAATTTATTATGTCATATAATTTTATTGCATATTGTGAGGTGACCTATATTAGCCCGTGGTTTGGCAGAATTCACTTCTTTTTTTCGCCAGCAGATGAGCAACGAATGTGGTGGGTCTTATTTGGATCTAACATCCAAAGCTTGACTTGTTCCACCCATGTTCCTTGCAGTTGTTCCAGACACGTGAAATGTCCTTGATCATGCACCAACTTAGAACATACATTTAATTTTCTATTATAGTTGACTTGGCTAAGCTCTCTGTAGTGGTGGGTTGAAAGAGCAGTGTAAGTTAAAGACATTTAATTGATCTGATAAGGACCGTACTTCAAAAATTGTTAATATTGTTAAAAACACTGGGCTGCAATTTCTAACATTATTTGCATCAGGATAAAATAGTACAATGATAAAGATGGACACCATGTATAGTTTGTGCCTGATGTGCTTTTTATATTAATGTTTACCTTTGTTTTCACTTAAACTTTGCAGTCCATGAACATTTTTCCTATTCAGATATGTTAAATAGTTTCCACAATAGTTTCTCTATTGTATGAATAGGATGGATGATTCGAGGACCAGGATGAATGATTTCTGTATTTTTGGATGAGGGAAGAGTAGAAGGAATTAAATAAAAAAAAAAATTTAGGCTAATTTTTGCTTTAACTGGTGATGAGCACCTTGTGTCCTTCGGGGAATCTTAGCTCTAAAATCCAGATTATTTAAATTCACATTTAGTCTAATCTCCTTTATTCATCATCCATTTACTTAATGTGTTCATACAGGATTATGTCTGGCTTTGTGGATGGTACTATTTTGGTTCATATTTGTAACACTAACTTCTTGACTTACTTAACCAGATCCACATGCTTCTTTGTGGATAGGAGTGTAACTAATGTCAATATGGTTCCTTAACAGAAAATTCTTTCTCAGATCTGAAGTGTGTTTCTAAGGAAACTTATACTCAAGCCCTTCAGTTCCAGTATTTATTTACAGATTGTAAAACTTAGAAATGTTCTGGCCATTATTCATTCAGAAATCAGAGTGCAAACTCCATTGCATTTCTAATTGTGCAAAATTGCAGACATTGTCTAACATAATGGAAATCTTGAGTGTCCTCTTTCAAAGAGGAAACTTGCTAATATAAACAAACAGTTTATTTTCTTTCTTAGGTATATCCTTAAAACAGTTACTATGGCCATAGTTACTGTAGTGCAAATATGTCTAAGATCAATATACCTGATATATAGTTATAGGATACTCCCTAGGTTAGGATTTATGCCCCCATGAGGCATTTTTATATCTGATAACTTCATTTACTCTAACAGGCTTGTGTTGCTTTAACTACATACAGACAGAGTTTGTGATTAATCATGGCCCTGCTATGTCAAAGCAGCAGAACTAACTTAATAATGAAGAAAACAGAATGTTAAAGCACAGTCATATCGTAGAATCATAGAATGGTTTGGCTTGAAAAGGACCTTAAAGATCATCTAGTTCCAACCTGTCTGCCACCGGCAGTTGGACATTGACACTGAACTGGTGTTTCTATTTAAGCAACTTTTTGTAACTAAATGACTTTTAGAATAAGTGGTGTGATGACAGTCTTTTAAGGACTTGTGGTATATTTGTGGTTCACCTTTAAGGATTATTGTCTTTACGCATGCTTTCTCTTGAATGAAAACAGCTAGTAGTACGCTCACAATTAGAATACACTCCTTAAATGTTAAACTACTGCTTTTGCATAGCCAGGTTCAGTGGCCTGAGTGTTGCTTCAGAATGCTGAAACCGTGTTATCTTCTAGCAACTGCAATATAACCCTCTAAAATAATGTGTCTTTTAAACATTTAGAATATGCTTGAATTGCTAGAAGAAATGCCAAATGGAGTTCCACCAGAAAAAGTGAAAAGCTATATTTACCAGCTAATTAAAGCAATTCATTGGTGCCATAAGAATGATATTGTTCATAGAGGTGAGTAGTTCTCAACATGGAAATAAGCCCTGGGTAGGAATTTGCTTTCTAAGGGGAAAGATGTTACAACTTGAAGTAATTTGCATTTAATAGAAATATAAGCAATGGCTTTATATAAACAGGGAAAAAAAAAAATCTGTAAATTTGGCTAGGTCTTAAGTCTGCTGTATGATTTCAGACCTTTGTAAAACTAAATTCATGTACATATAAAGCTTGCTGTCCCCTGTTGTTGGGGTATGATATAAAGATTGTATCATATACACAGTGAAGTGAAACTACAGTACAGACACTGCCAAAGGAAAAGGAATTCTTTTAAACTATTCATGGTGCTCAGTCATTTCACTTTTGAATCTGATACTAGAGTTTTAGGAGAAAAATAACCCAAAACTTAAAGCATGGTCCCCCATGTTTTACTTCTTATGGCAATTCCTCCCAGCTCCCCTGAGTTCATCTCCGTATGTTTACTTTCTCTCCTGAGCTTCAAGCACTTAGAGTGCATGTTTTGATGAGTGACTTTATCTACTTTTATGTTTTTTATCCTGATTTAATCAAATTGTATTTTGTTTTATGGCTTCAAAAGAGTAACATTTCTAATTAGTGTTTCCAAGAAATAAAAATTCTCATACAACATGAGAATTTAAGACTGATCAAACATAAGCAGGAGTATGAAAAGATTTTTTTAAAAAAAAATAGTTTGAAAAATATGCCATATATGGATACCACAATATCCATATTGGAATTAAAAAGTGGGCTTAACGCTAGACAACATTTTTTTTCTAAACAAATGACAAAAAGTCATCAAGAAGGTCCTCGTGACTGAAAATGCTGAACCCAACACACTTAATAGATTTTACTAGTTAACTAGGTAATTAAATGTCAGTTCTTTGTATTATTCTGCAATACACAATATTCTGCATATTGGATTGCTGTCCAGAAATAGCTGTAAGCACCTTTTCCCATATTTTGTTGGGAAATGTTTTAAAAGGCTTCAAAAGTCAGGAAATTAATTCTACGTGTTCATAAAGTGAATTGCTGGAAGCTGTTTCAGCAGTTGCTCTTGTGCTGTTTCACTTAATGATTGCATGAATATCTGTAAATATGTTATAATGAAATAATATTTGCTGAAAAATTTCAAAATTAAAAAGAGAAGTTAACAGCATTTTTTTTGTCTCTCACTTTGGTACTCCAGATATCAAGCCAGAGAATCTCTTAATAAGCCACAATGATGTTCTGAAGTTGTGTGACTTTGGTAAGTTCAGTGGGAAGATACCTGATTTCTGTCTTTTTAAAGAAAAACTCTTGCAGTGGAGTTCTACCTTATTCTGACAGGAGTTCCAGTATATGTACTGTTTAAAACCCTTTTAGTGGTCAGAATTGATTATTTCTTCAGGTTTGTGGCTAGTACTTTAATTTGAAAGTTATCTGGACTTAATTTGCATACCCTGTAAAATACCTGTATTGACATGTCAGTAGAAATGCTGCATTTTTGTCTTTTTGTCTTGGACAAAGTTTTTACTAGCAGTGTTATTGGCACCCAGCTGAGAACAATGAAGGTGAGAAACTGATTAGGAAGCTAGCGAAACTGTCTAAAAAAAATCTGGCCTCTGTATTAAACGAAAAGATAATTCTTCCTTGTTTAGTAAAGACACAATATATATATTTTTTAACTACTGGCTTTCATGGACTGATTTGCATGTAGTTACAGGTCAACTTTTACTGTTACATTAAATAAGGAATCATGTGTCCTCATATGATAAATGACTGAATGGCTGGAGGTTAGAGTTAGAATTCAATATGTAATATAAAATCTGATGTTTCCTGACCTATCAATACCTGTTTAACATCAGCTTTAAGGCTTTGAAGAATCAGCACCCAAGCAGAAGCCAAATTTGCCTATGTGAGTAATGCCCATAAGACAGCAGGGTGGAGTGTATGCTGTTCCAAAAAATCTGTATTTTTCTTCTAAATGCTACATAAACAGCGAATAAAATATTGTTCCCTCTAAAAAGCTTAGAGTTTGGCTTGGTAAATAAAAAACAATTCCATAGTGCTACCCAAGGGCACTTTTCAGTTAGAGCAGTCTGAAAGCTGTCATTTCAAACCACTGCAATTTTGAATGAAAAGAAGTGCTAAAAAAATAGATTGAAAAAGGTTTTTAGGAACACTGTGCTTGCCATTTGTAGTGCTGCTTATTTCTTTTAATCCTAAAGGCATTTTTGCTTAAGCATTCAGAAACAATAACCATTCTAGGAAAAGTCTTAGAAGATTTGGTCCATACCATATGGGTTCTTTGAATTAAGGGCAATTTATTCTGCAGTGTCAGGAACTGCACAGCTCTGACAGAACACCAGGGTACTGTTGCATGGTGCCCTCGGTGCCTTTGCCTTTTCAGTCTCCATAGACTTCTGTCTGCCCCGCTGGGGCCCCCTCCTTGGCAGCTCTGTGCCCAGGCTGCCCTGGCACCATTGCCCAGAGCTGGTGGGGAAGGATTTTTCCTTTACCCTAGGCTTATTTTCAGAGCCTCGCCCTAGCAAAGCACACCCCACTGGGGTTGGCATGGACAGGGCTCTCCCAGTGGGGTGAAGGCTGTTGTTCTGCACACCTTGCTCCCTCTTGTACCAGCTTTGGGTGCTTAGGGGACCCGTTTGCTGCCTTGCACAGAGCTTCACAACCAATGTGTGGGCAGTGCCTGCCCCTGGCCAACGTGTGCTCCAGTGGGGCTAACAGCATTACAAATGGGTACAGCCAGTGGGGATGTGAGTGAGTCCTCATGGGAGATATTCACCCGTACCTTCTTACCTCCTTATGAGCCTTCCCTGATCATCACCCTCCCTCCCTTGTTTCTTTTTGCTATCCACTGAAAGTAACATTCTACATTAGAGTTGGCATATTCCATCAGCTAAAAAATGTCACGTGTGAACTTGCGTCAACATCCTCTGCAGCAGTATTATAGCAAAAAGCTGAACAAATGGTTCTGGATGTCAGTTTGCTCACTAGATGCAGATGATGTGATTTCTGCTAGCAGTGATGTTCTGTGTGGTCCATTGACTGTCTCAATGCTGTGTGCTCCAGCCATGCTGCCTTTCTGCTGTTGGACAACACATGCGATCAGAATGTCCTCACAGTGCTCCACACAATCTCGAGGAAGGCAAACTAAGTTATGGGAGTTTCTGTTGTGCTTACTGTTCATGTGGGCGAGTTTGAATTTTGATCAACGTTTCAGATTTATTTGTATTTAAAATTCCAAGTAACTCGTACGATTTGGGAGTAATCTATTTTATCAATATTAATTTTATGGTGTTATTGCTAGGAGCTTAAACTGTTACTGTAAAATGGCTGTCAGAATGGAATTAGCCACAAATGTTTCCTGAACACATAAAAATTAGCACATAAAAACTTGCCTTTTAACATGATTTAACATATGCTGTCTGCCTACCTAACTTAATGTATGTTTTGGAACACAGGTACTTGTCACATACAGTGCCACATTCTTCATGTCATAACAAATGCAAAGAAGAGGTCTATGTGTCCATCCCAATGCAGAAGTTGAAGTGACTGGATATTTCTAAACAACCCCAGTGGACAAAACAGTTTAAATAGAAAAGTTAATAATTTTTTAACAGGATAGTTCTTCATAATCCTTGTGCTATGTGTTCTGAACAAATCGTGCTAGTTAAAATTGAGACTGAATGTGGTGCTTGCCTGGACACATGTTGTGTGGGTGTCATTTCTGCCAATAGAACTGGAAAAAGAGAACAGTACCAAATGCCGATTACAGCAGATGCATCTGACTTTTGGAAATAGGCTTTCTGACTAGTGTGTTTGCTATTTCAACACCAGGGCTTTGAGATTACGTATTTTAGCAATCTCTTAATCTCTGTATGATATGTAAGCATAGAAATGTTGAAACACAGGACTGGAAAAGACCTCAAGAAATTTTCTAGTTCTTCCACCTACTCGAAGAAAGGAATAAGCATGTCTGTGTCATTCTTGACAGGTGTTTGCTTAGCTTATTCTTCAAATTCTGAATAATGGAGGTTCCCTGGTGTTCCTAGGCATCTATGAAAGTACTCAAGTCATTATTGCTAGAATGCTTTACTTTGTGTAACTTAAATTTGCCTTATTTCTCTCTAAGAAACTAACAACCTTCTCCTTTTTTTTTTTCCTTAAGATCTCTCCTGCCCTGTTCTGAGTTGTGTAAAGTCTTTTTTTTACATTTCTTATTTCATTTGCTCTCCCTTCTTACATCATGATACATGTGGAAACTATTGCTTTCATATTTGCTCACACTCAAATCACCTTCTGTCTTCATCTCCTAATCCATTCCTCCCACTGTTTAGAGTTTAGCCTTACCTTCTCCCTAGTTACCTTCTCTTATTTTTGTATCAAAAAATTCTTCCCAATACTGCAACACAATTTGGAGGAAGGAACAATATGCTAATTATACCATGACAAAAAAAGTAGTTGTGCCCTTAAAAAGATATTAGGCTTTCTTGAATTATTAATTCTGTCCATCATCTTGCAGCATGGTGCCTTCGAGTCAGAGCAGTAGTGAATCCATAAAATGGTTTCTTATATCACCCAAGAATATGTAGATGACACTGAAAGCCATGATGATAATTTTCCCTTCTGTAAGGTTCATTAAACTCTATGGGAAGAGATCAGAATTATTATTTTGGAACAACTTCAGAATACCTGTTTCTCATCATACATGCCTTTTAGTTTACTAACTCTTGAAGGCAGAGGTATCTTGCAAAAAGTAACAGCTGTAACCTTTGTCAGTAACAAATTTATCACTGTTCTCTGAAATCACTCGTCTGATAATAATTTGCATCCAAAACTTTACTTCAGCTTGGAGTAAATTAGTATTCCACAGGGGTGAGTGAGGCTGGGCTTCTTCACCCTACAATGTCAAATGAGACACACTTTCAGAATACTAAAAATTTATTTTTATTTTTTTTTTATTTACAACCTTACAAGCATAGCTGTGTGGGAAAAGTGACTGGCAGCTTCTGCATAAGAACATAGGATATCAAGAAAAATGACTTTTGCATTTAAGTATCATTTACTGATTCTGAAAATGAAATTATGCCTTATATATTTGCAACACAGGGGTTTTTATTCCTTCTTCATCACTCATGCAATAATGAACTCAGTGATTTCACTGAAGTGAATTTTGACACAAGTTTTAATGCCACATCCCACTAAGTGTTTTGAAAATGTTGCTTCTGCATTTCTGTCATAAAAATTTGTCTTGGTTTGATCTCTAGTATGGAGCCTACACATCTAGAGCCTTGCTGCTAAGATCTGTCTATCCTCAGCCTCACCTTCATATTAGTTATGTGTTTGCAAACAGCAAGGGACTCAACACTTTCCTGAAAACAGTGCCATCCATTTGCCTTAGAGTACTTACACATAAAGAATCTGCTAATATTATTACTGTGGTGCTTGGATGACTTCTTATAAGTGGAGGAGAATGAAAACAAAAATATAAATTATTCCTAAATCTGGTGTTTCCAGTATACGCACTCTTCTCATAGTCAGTGGTCTTACTTGTTAAGCCTTAGGACAGAAGTTAAGTTTTGGTACAATTGCAAATAAGTATTTTTTTTATTGTTTTTATTATTGTTAACAAACTTATGTGGAGGAGGAAGTTAATTTGGACATGGTTTCTGATTCTAATTCACTAAGAGCCTTAATATGACTGTGATGATGTGTGGGAAGCTGACACATGGAATAATCCAAATGCAGATGTAAGCAGTTTTGCTGATCTTTGGTACACTCCGGCCTTTTGTAGTTTTGGGAAGATGATTCTGTTCCTTCTTGGGTCAGGGAAGAAGTGGCCTTAGAATAATAGGTGGTTTCTTCACTAGTGAAAAGAATTGAATGCCGTGAGGCTGTAGCAGATAGGATGAATGACTGGAAGAGTCTACTCCTCACCCATGTGTTAAGTTTCTAATGTTATGAATCTTCTGCAAACAGCATCTCAGTGAAATTTAGTGGCAATAGTTCGATATGACATACTGACAGGTAACATTTATCTATCTGTTTTGATTATGGCAAAGCACCAAAAGTAAGAGAAAACCTCACAGACATCTGAGGAGAACGCACAAGTAAAGGAGTCATTAAAGCAGACATGCTGACTTCCACTGTTGTGGAAAAGCTTACATTTCCATAGAGAAGCAATTGCTGGAGACATCATTCTGCACTAGGAATTGTAAATAATTTCTTTCTATATAAACAGGTGTGACTTGACCTCTTACTGCCACAATCAGTGGTGATAGGCACATTGTGTTGAAAATAGGATATAATCTTTCACACGGTTCCTTTGACAGGCTTTGCTCGTAATCTGTCTGAAGGAAGCAACGCTAACTATACCGAATATGTGGCTACCAGATGGTACCGCTCACCTGAACTCCTGCTTGGGTAAGTACAATTTGTAGAACTGTATGCTAAATCTTGACTGATTCTTTACAATTTTTCAAGTGTCTTTTTTAAGACTTACCCGTGGAGAGCTGTGATTGAGGTGTCCCTACTCATGGCAGAGGGGTTGGAACTGGGTGATCCTTGTGGTCCCTTCCAACCCTGACAGATTCTGATCTGTTTTAGCAGAGGACTTTAGAGCCCTAATGGCTCAATGGTTGGACTTGATGATGATCTTGGAGGTCCTTTCCAACCTAAAGGATTCTATGATTCTATGATAAGTTTTGTTCATTTCCAGTAAGTCAGTGTGCATCATTGACGTGTTCACTGGTCTTGATCTGAGCAGTTAATCAGTTTTAACTGGTTAAAATATGAAGCTGAATTATAACAGATACATTTCATGTTCCTGGCCTCCCTACCCCATTCCCTTCAGAACAGGTTTCCATGGTAGTTCTGTAGCCTGAAATGTTCCATCAGTCTAGTAGTGGACATCACATGGAACAGCAGTGCAGCTTTCACCACACTACACTCCCAATTCCCTCATCATTTAGGTCAAAATTTTGATTTAGTTTTCATTCCCAGATACCCTTTGCCAGCACTGCTGAAGAGGCTCAGAAAGGTGGTGCTAGTTTTTGCTAGTGAGGAAAAATTTATTGAAGGAGGCTATGTGAATAATTTTAATAAAGCCCTGAGAAGTTAGTGTCACATTGCCTGTGAAAGCACTAGTTACATGAGCAGCCTCAGCTAGACAATTTAGTTTTACTCTTTTATTAGTCTGTAAAATTAGTGTTTTACTACCTCACGAGGTTAAACAAATTTTCAGACACTATATGAACAAATTCATAGGACCCAAAAGGGCAAAGGAAGAGACAAAAATTACTGGAGATATACTATATGTGATCTTCCTTTTAGTACCAAGTTTAACAGTGCATTGTTCTAAACTACATGAACATTCTGACAGAGTACAATTCCTGTGTGTGTAGCATCTATGTGTGTGTGTATATATATATATACACATACATACACATATTTTAGAAATAAGGAGTGGGTAGTCACAGGATGAATCAAAAAAAGTACCAGTCACTGCTAAGATTCTTTAACCAAAATGTTTATGCTGCTGAGAAACAAACCTTTGTTGGAAGCTTTGATTAACACTGAACTAGACATTTCTTGAATAGGTAAAGCATTAGGTAATAATTATTCTGTCAATAAAGTCATCGCAGTATTCCCAGAGCTGTGCTAATCTTAATCAAGTTGGTAGGCACTTGCATTGTTAAACGCACGATGGTATGTTAAAGTTGCCATTAAAAACCTGAAAGCTCAGGTTTTTATATTTTGGAGAAAATAGGTATTATTAAGCTTCCAGCAAAGTGTAGGTGTTTATCTAAGTATAAAAAAGACTTGGAAAGAAAGCATCAATTGTGGCCTTTTTGGCTACACAACATTTTACTCTTTTTCCGTGGTAGCAATGAGGATATAGGAGGAAAGGCATGAAAAGGCTTGACAAGTGTTTATTAATCTGACCTGCAGTTTTCAAAACTGTTTCTTTACCAAAGGAAATTTAGCAGGAATTATGTCTGACTACCTTTGTTTGATTAGCTTCTAGAGAAAGAGAGAAGGTATGTATATTGCATGCATTCGGCTTTGCTGGCCTATGTTTATGATGATTTCATTATTTCCTCACCTGCGTTTTTTAAAGAATAGTTTTCAGGAGCATTCTGTTTTCTCTGTAATGAAAATTTTACTGTATGAATGCTGAAACAAAGGTGTCTTCTAATTTCTCTTCTCCAAGGGGCCAGACCCAATATGCTTATCCAACTACCAAGTGTAATGTAAAAAGAAATGTAATGCAGAAATAGAGCACAGTCGTTAACCCCTGAAGAGAAGTTAGTGCTCATCTAACGAGAAACGCTATCTGCTTCCCAGGTAAAAAGATTATACCTGTATATAAGGCTTTTCACAAAGGTCAGCAGATCTTGAGGTACTTGAGAATTCCCCTCCTGCCTTTTCAATCAGCAATTTATTGTGTAATCCAGGGCAGAAACTGAGTGTTTGGTACTTGAGGTCATTTCTTTAATATCAAAGGGTTTTTTTTTTTTGAATTGTTAGGAAACAGGCCACGGGAAATAGTCAATAAACTGAAACAGCTCGGTAAGAAGACAGTGTCAGTGAGTGAAAAACATTGTCCATTTGCTTTACAGAGCCCCTTATGGAAAGGCTGTGGATATGTGGTCTGTAGGCTGTATTCTGGGAGAGCTGAGTGACGGGCAGCCCCTGTTTCCTGGCGAGAGCGAGATTGACCAGCTCTTCACCATTCAGAAGGTGCTAGGCCCACTGCCAGCCGAGCAGATGAAGCTCTTCTATAGCAACCCACGCTTCCATGGCTTGCGGGTAAGACAAAGCTTTGTTCGTATTTTTATTTACTTGCAGACTGTTTACTGTATTGTCAGTCTTGCTGCTAAGGTTCTGTTCTTCTACATTGGGCATTATCTGTTGCAAGTCTTTCTGTGGAGGTACAGGATATTTTTGTTATGAGGCATTCATAATTCAGATTACACCAGTACTGAGTTTTATAACTATGTTTGTTTTACTGTTAGAAATTGATTAAAGATCAATTGTTTTGACTTTTTTTGGCATGCAAGTTAGCATTTATGCCCAGGTCAGCATTGGCCTGACAGGTCTGCACTGTGATGTTTCATGATGTAGCTCTGTCAGTTCAGGGTGTGGAAGACTCATGCCTGCTGTCTTCAGGCTACCCTGTCTGAAAAATCTGAGTCATAGATGCTGCAGTCATGGCAGAAGAACTTTCTGCCTTTTGACTTGTTTTCCTGAGGAGCTGATCTAAGCCACATGAGTGAAAAAGCACTTCCTACTGACAGCGTTGTTCCCTTTCAGGGGTTTGCTAATACCACAAAATGACCGAGACTCACTAGTGTGGAGAAGCTGCTCAATTTGGCATGCTCAATATGGCAAAATCCCAGAAGCAATATAAAAGTAATAGTTCTGTTATCTTTAACAATACCTGGTCAGTGAGTGTACTCACGTTTCCTTGTAATTCAGTTTTGGTTGTCATTTTTTATTAATGAGTGTTGCTTAGAAAGGTGAATTTTTGTTCTTGATAAATGGGCTGAAATAGTGTAAAATCCTATAAAGAGACATATGAAAGTTTTAGGAGGCCTGTCTGTGCTAAAGACTTGAGATTTAGTTTTGTTCTGTAAAAGAGAAAAGTTGGAGAATAAGAAAAGGACAGAGGGGGGACCTAGTTGTTTTAAAACTTTTTAAAATTTTCCATAAATTGAGTTTAGTTGATGATGATAAGAAAAGTAATGTTGGCTTAAGGTGTTGGGATAATTATTTTAGCTATAAGGATAGCTAATTTCTAAGAATTTTTGTTGGGGTTTGTAGACCCTCCATCCAAGGAGTGCTTCAAAAATGATTAGATGAGCATTTCTTGCAGGGTCCTGTTGGTGTCTGGTCCTGTTTAGAACAGTGAACTGGGTGGGATTTTCTGTTTAAAAAAATTTCTAATGCTGTATCGCAAGAGCAATGCTTTGGAAGTTGTAAGCTCTTCATGATTATTTTACAGCATTTCTAGTTGTGTAGTGTGATTTTATTTGGATAAATGCTCTGTAATGTGTTAGGACAAGAATACAGTGTCTTTGTTTTGTAGCTTTAAAATACAGTAATTCGAGAAGACAGGAGGGACCTAATGTGATTAGCACAAGTTTGAGAGTTATGAGTCTCTGTTTTCATCCTAGATCAATGCTTTATTCTTTGACCTCTAACATGTTGCTGCCTTCCTAGCCACATCTTTAAAGTCAGGATACTAATGATGATAAAGCAACATATGCCTTCCAACAGAGAGTAGGTTTTGAGTGCTGAAGGAAAGTCTGAATAATGGCTTAAACATGGAAAAATACTAAAAAAAAAATGCTGGTTCATAATGTGATGCTCTTTAGTTAATTTACTGGAAAAATGTGTTCTGTGCTATAAGATACTTAAACATGTTTCCCTGATCATTCCAAATGTAAAATCTTCTTTGTGATGGTCATTCTACATGAAGATAAGAATATTTTACCATTTGGTTTATGTAAAAATTGGAGGAAGTATGAAAGCCTTGGTTCACCTAAGTTACTGTCTAAGATCAATGTAGCAGACTTTGATTTTAAAAAACTCTCAATCATTAGTAAACCACTTCAAAAGAAAGAAAAGAGAAAAATACAGATACTATTTAGGAACAAACACATTCAAACTAATGTTCTTTCATTTTCCTTCAAAGCTCACTTGATGTAGTTTGTGGAAGGTAATGCCAGTACAAACAATGGCCAGCAGCTCATAGCAGTATAACACTTATGTGCACACAGTGCACGTGCAGTGCTTCCAAATAAAATTAACTTCTGGAAACGAGTTTTTGTACTGGGTTGCTCTCTAAAGCATAGTTCTGAAGCTAGAATTTAATCCCAGGAAGGTGAACATATAAAAATATCCCTATATATGTAGCAATCCCTAGATGTGAGAGTTGAAAAATAAACAAGTGAAAGTAAAGGAATAAAAGCCTTTAAGATTTTCTGGTCATTGACATGTTAGACCTATACATATAGTTCTCATATGTTTTTACACTACAGCAAACTTCCACATAAAATGTTTGTCTTCATGTTTGTTGATTTTTTTGTTTGTTTCTGTTGTCTGTCCTAATCACCGATTTGAATGTTATTGTTTTCTTCTATTTTCAGTGACTTTTTTTAAGTATAACTGAGTATTTTCTGTGGCTGTGTTTTATATATGACTTGAGCCCATTCGGACAGATAGTGTTGGCTTTTATGTAGCAATAGACAAAAACACTGCGTGCCTATTGTCAGTATTCTTACTTTGATGTGGTAGCTTAAGAGGACTTAGAAAAATAATACATAGGACATGGATGGGATCAAGCCAGGCTGCAGTTGAAACACTTGGATAGTATTAGATGAAATCCACAACTCTGGGAACTGCTAACAAAGTGTGTGGATCTCATCTGTGTAGTTTTGGATAAACTATGATTAATGCCAATAGGCTAGCTGATTGTTGTTTGGATTTGTTTTGGTTTTTTTTCCAGAGCCTTCTCTGGTATTCAAATGTGTAATTTTCTCTAAAATCAGCATAAGTGGTTCCATGAGGATTTTTTTGACTCTGTTGGAAATCCAGCCTTAATTTCTAATTCTGAAGACGCTGACATATATGTTTAGTATTTAAATATGAAGTTATTTCACTGAAATCAGTTTAACTACTTGTTTGCTGTCAGTTCAAGGCATACTACAGCCTGGAAATAGATCTTTGCTATCTGTTTCTTTTCAACTAATCGTACTTGATGTTATATCAAGCAGAGAAATGTTGAGCAACTTTCATTTCATAAAAAGAAAAGATTCTGTCTTCATTTCATTTGACACTTGCCTTGTTTACAAAGCAAGCAAAAAACCCAGTTCTGTGCTTTATTTTTTCTTTCTTCAAATCATCCCTGCCTGTCCTGTTCTTTCCAGACAGAGCTACTTTCAAATACTGCCTTCTTCAGGTTTTGTCCAGTTGACTTAAGGTGCCTTCCAGCAGTGTGCTCTGCTTCTCATGGTATTGCCAGTTCTTGCTGCAGCATCACCATAGGAGAAATCCTGAACCTTAAACATATAGGCATTTGATGTTTTTCACTAAAAACATTTTGGAATTGTCTGTTAATCTGTGGTATTTACTTAGTACTGTATTTGCACTCTTAAATTTTCTCAAAGATGTTTTTAATCTTGGTAAAAAAAAATATATTAATTGTGTTATTTCTAAAACTATTTTAAACCTCCCACTCTTGTCAATTATAATGCCACACATACATTTATAAATATAAGTTACTTATTTCTCATTTTAGAGAGGCTCCTTGACTGCCCTACTAATCAACAATACTTTCTTTGGTTGACTAGGTGCATATCATACATCAATAGTTATTTGTTTCATTATAATGATGTGATGTCTCATAAACCACTAACTTTTTCAGTATATAATTCCCATTAATCACATGCCTTGATTCACTGTGTAGTTTCTATTTTTTGAACATTATAGTCATATATACTTTGTTTACATTCTCAGTATATTTATGCTATGTTATTTTTACAGTTTCCAGCAGTCAATCATCCACAGTCTTTAGAGAGAAGATACTTGGGAATTTTAAGTGGTGTATTGCTTGATCTTATGAAGGTAGGAAAATACATTTTATTTTCTCTCTGTAGAGAACGATGTGGCTTTTTAATTTTTGTTTCCTAATATAGTACATCTCAAAAGTACTTGTGAAGTTCCATTTGAGGTGTTTGGTAGTTTGGAGGAAGGCTTGATATTTCCTATGGAATCAAGGAAAACCTCTCACAAATGCTAGAAGAATCTGTTCAAATTTGACTGATATGATAAACAATCCATAGTCCAGACAAAACAATTACCATAATTTGCAGCAATATGCATTCACACTGACATAGATTCAGATGCATAGGTTACCTCAGTAATGCTGAGGTATGAGTTCTCAGCTCATAATAAACTTAGATTAAGTCCAGAGAGTACTAGGCTAACCTGAGTTGTTTTTCATTTGTTGTTGGTTAAGCAGGAGGATGTGGAGAGTTGTCAAAGTAGAGACACCATAATGTTTGGTTTTGGGGTTTTTTTGGGGGTTGTTTTTTTTTTACTTGAACCCTTAATCTGCTTGCTGTCACTCACCTCTACACAGCATGTGAGTTACTCTTCAGTCCTGTTTTGGAACAGGTCAGCTAGTTAGCTAGTTACCCATGGCCAAACTAGGATATGGTACTGAGAAAGTTTCTTAGAGGGTCTTAGAAGCTGGCACCCCTCAAAATGGCCAAACACTGCAAAGTGTTGTCCTATGTATTTGTGCCATATTCCTAGGTATGAAACATATATTATTTTCATTGTTATTGTAGTATAAAATATCATTGTGTCAGCTGCAGCACAACCCTTCTATTTATTATTTCATTTACAGTGAGCTGAAAAAAAAAAAAAAACTCAAGATGTCAAATTAGGTTTAGAATCACAGGGGTACCGCCTAAAAATCGAAGGCTCTCAGGATAAATATGAAGCCCAAATAAAGCTAATCAACTCTAAATTAAGTGCCTTGTCCCAAGCCCATCTGTGCCAGTTGTCTTGGAAACCAGAGGTCATCTGCTTTGGGGCATACTTGAGTGTTTACTTGCTTTTAGCAGGATTGATACAGCCAGCAGAAATCCACCAAATTAGCTCTGCTCTTCAACGTAACTGGTTCAAATCACTTCCATTTAATCTCCCTGCCTTATGAAGAGAGTCAGCATAGCTTTTATCTCGATTTCATGGAGTCCACAAAGTTAAGTACCTAGGTGCATATAATTTAATGTTTGGGTATTATACAGTCTCCTCCATTTTCCAATTCACAGAAACTTATTCTGGCATCGGAGTTTGCTGTAGCTCAGGATATAGTAGTATATATTGCAGAACAGCCATTTCAGGATCACTCTTTAGCATGTGCTGGGGTTGATTTTAGCTTTAGCCTAATTTTTATTATATATATCAGTGCCTTTTGGGTTCTTTTAGTGCAATTTAAAAGTTAGAAAGCTGTGAAATTAAGCACCTGAATTTTAGGGGAACATAGGTCTCTAAATAATTCCATTCCATGTTAAATAATTCTTTTCAACTTTTCTGTCTGTATTTCTCCCTACAAGGTGAGAACACTCAGGGATTCTTTAGAGGATATGTTTTGTATTTGGCCTACATTACTTAATTCAGGATATGGAACATTTTTAAAGAATGAGCAAAAGACTACAAGAAGAAAACTGAAGAGATTTGTGGTTAAGTTACATGCTACAAATGCTGCACATAGTTTGTTGGATGCCTCTCTTCTCCAGACACTGGACAGTCTGGAACATATCCATGCATGGTGTGTTCCTCATTATCTGCATTCCCAGGGACCTCAGGTCTGATTACTAGATCACTGAATAATCCACGCTTCAACCTATGCCAGCTAAAGTAGTGAGCTGTAGATATATCTCTACTTAGAGACCGTTTCTGGAACCATATTAATGAAGAGGCACCCATCTGGACCTATTGCTTTCTTGCTCCTCTCCTCCTCACTCCACAAATCGTGCTGTTTTGCAAGCATGCTTTTGGGAGTTGGGAGCTGGTTTTGCATGTGATGACTTCAGCAAAAAGAATTAATGTATTTCAGTCTTTCATATCATCTGTCATTCAGTTGTCTTTCCCATTCAGCAGCAGACATGCATTTATTCTGAGCTTCCATTTACTACTAGTATACTGTTACAACCCCTTGTTTTTGCTTTTGATGTTCTTCACTTGCCTTAGCTCCAGCTGGACTTTGGCCTTTATGAAGTGGCCTATCCTTTTTGCTGACACAGTGCTTTATGTGGTCTTCCTCTATATCTTGTCCTTGATAATACTTCTTACTCCCGTTTTGCACTTTTGTTCATTAAGAGACTCCCTGTTTAGCCAACCTGACCTTATGCAAAGTTCTGTGATCTTCTGTACAATAAGATGCATTGTTCCTGGACTCTCAAGAAATTTTATTTAAAAATCAAGTGGTTCTCCTGGACACCTTTCCTCTGATAACAGTTTTTCAGGCAGTTCTTCCCAGTAATACCCTACAGAAGCTAAAGTTTGCTCTCTTGAATTTCTGGGTCTTATCCCTGATGCTCATCTTCCCACCCTTCCTCTGAATCTTAACAGTAATTAATCATCTCCTGGTCACTGTAGCTCAGACTGTCTCCTCTGGTCAGATTTGTCACCAGTACTTTACTGTCGGTAATCAGCAGGTCAATTAGAGTGAAGTCGTGCCCTTCAGCAGCTGCACTAAGAAATTGCTACCAACATAGTCTAGAAATCTCCTGGATCGTCTACACAGGTTGGATGTCTGCCTAGTTGAAGTCTGGCATGGAGATGAGGACCTGTGATGGGGAGTCTTCTGCTTGTTGTAGGGAGTTGTCCTCTTCATCTTCATGCTCTTCAATGCATGATTGGTAGTAAGCTTCCACCATAAAATCACAAATGTTGGTTTCCCTTCTAACCCTCACCCCGAGGCTATCAATGGATGTACATTCTGTTTCACGCTGGCAGTTGATACCATCTAGGAACTAGATTATATGGAGTGCCATTCTTCTCCCTTCCCACCCCCTTCTTTCTGAAGCCAGCTGTACCCACCAGTGACCGTGACTCAGCCATGAGCCCTGTCCCACTACTTCCCTGTGATTCCACATAGGTTCATAGCCTTGTGATTCCTTATGGACTTCCAGTTCTCCTTGCTTCTGATCCAGGCTCCACAAGTTAGTGTATAGGTACTTGAGGGAAGCCTCTGGACAGCCTCTTTTCTGATGAGCAATGTGAATATCACATGTGGCCTTTTCATGTTTGCTTGGCCATTTCAGCTACTGTAGTGATGAGCAACAGAAAAAAAGGAAAGAACTAGTTAATCCCTCAGTACACAGTTTGTCACTTGAGAAAGGGAGACACGACCAAACTACAGAGGAATCTAGTTTTCCACTTCCTTTGTTTCCTGAGCGTTTTCCATTCTCAAGTGCAGGGATCCTGTGGAGGGAAAACCAGTTTGTGGTCAAGTAGCTGAATACTATGATAATGCATATACAGATAGGCATTGTGTGTTTGTATGTGTAGGCATATGTGCACATAGAGTTGTTCTTTGTTCAGCCTCTATAACCCCTAAAAGATAGCTATTCTTTCAAACTTTTATCCTTGCTGACAGTTGTGTGTTCAAATATTCCAAGATAATTTTGTATTGCCTTGCTCCTGCCAGAAACCTTTCAAACTTATCAAAATACTCAACCTGCTGGCTTTCAGTTTTGTGAATATGTTCTATATGTCACAAAGTGTCTTTGTTAAGAATCACAGGAGATCTAACACAATTATAAGGCAAATGTTATTCTGAGTTCACTGTAAACAGTTTAGATGATTCTTTAAAAGTATGAATGAGCTTGAACCCTAAAAGTAAAAAACAAAACTCTATTTGTATATTTTTTAAGATGTTTTATTTGAATGTTCCCATATGGTTGCTCTGGTTTTTTTGTAAAGCCTGTTTCACTGTAGCATTTTATTACTGATAAATTTAATATTTCCTCATTCTAACAACATTGTTGTAAGCTGTATTCTGAAAAATGTTTAAAATACACATAATTTAAACGTGTGTAGATAAAACATCTTTTAAATGTTAGATATTGTATTTTAAACATATTTGAAGCACACACATAACTATACATATGTATATAGTAATTATATACATATAGCACATATGCGTTTCATAATAAGCAAGGCAGAGTCCTTCTGTCTCTTAAGCAGAACATAGATTTTGTTTCTTTTCTAACACATGTAGTTTAATGCAACGCAAATTTAGCAGTTACACCTAATCACAGAAACTGTGGAGGTTAAAAAAAAATCCAAATAATGTTCTTTTGCTATACTTTTGGCTGATGCAAATATAGATACTAACATTTAAACTTTGGGATTTGTGTTTTTGCAAAGAACTTACTGAAGTTAGATCCAGCAGATAGATATTTGACAGAACAATGTTTGAACCATCCTTCGTTTCAAACCCAAAGACTCTTGGATCGCTGTGGAAGCTCTCCTTCACGGTCAGCTAAGAGAAAACCTTACCACGTAGACAGCAACACATTATCTAACAGGTAAATGTAGCCATGTCACTGTCATCACTGACATTTGCTCTGCAAATGAGTGAGTTGCTCTCATGCTTACATACAACATCACCTATAAGAAAAGTAATCATTTCACAGTTCAGGCACATTGAGACACATATATTGTTCCATGTTGGCCCGCTGAATAAAGAAAGTAGACACAGTTTTACTTTATAGTAAGTATTAAAGCTGAAATTTTTGCTAACTTTGTGCATCAGGCTGAATGCTTCTTGAAAACAAAAACAAAGACAACGTTCAAGCCACTTCTGCATGTAACAAAGGAGGAAAGTTGGCCTACTTATCTGAAAAAAATGTTGGCCTTTTTCTTGAACAGTAGGAATTTTGTGGCTTGGAGAATGCCTCAAATTCCAAAGGAATGTTCTTTTATTTGGAATGCTACCATTACTGTACATGTGCAAAACTGTCAGAGGTTTTGATTTTTGGAAGCTCAAAATTCGCACAGATTTTTCACAGATAATTATCTTGAAAATTGTGTGAATTGATCGTGCTTCAAATTGAGGAGGAACAGAATTTTACCTGCAGTTGCAGTTACAAATCAAGTCTAGTCTACCTGAACATAAAACAGGGTGTATTTGCTCAGTGACTCCCTTGTTGGACCCACATAGCTTGAGAGAATCCCCTTGATTTGGATATGCCAATGAACCAGGTTTACTGGTGGACAAAATACTTCAGTACAAAAAGCCTCATGGTATTCCTCTGACAAGTGTTTTCCTAAACGTCGCTCTCTGAACTGTGCAGAATGATGGTGGCTTTTAATTCTAGCCATATATTTAGCTCTTCTTGTGAGATTCCAAAGTTACTAATTTTAAGATTTGGGATTATTACATTTACAGTCAATACTTTTTTGGAAATAGACATCAAAAAGTTTTAGCTGCCCTTATAGATACTTAGGCATCAGAAAGGAAAACCTAGATCCACAGGGAGCGACATGTCTAAAAGACTTTCCTAGCTGCTTGATTTGAAATTACTAGTTTCTTTGTATCTCAAAGTTTTGAAAAAATAAACTTCCTTTTAACTGAAAAATACTTTAAACCAGCATTAAAATTGCTATATTTCTAGAAACTGTATTGGAGTCCATAATTAAATCACTGAAAGTGGGTAATAGAAATATCCTAGGTATAAAAATGGCTAGCATCATCCGGTCATAGTTATTAACAAAATCCACAAAGGTACAAACTCATCTGTGCAGTGAGCTCTCACTTTAACCTTCAGTAATATATCTGAGTTACATCATCATAGATTTAATACAGAATTAAGCTGAGTGCTCATAGCCTGCTTAAGTCCATCAAGACTAACAAGTGCAGCTGCAGCACTGCTCTGTCATGCAATAGCAGCCTAAGTGCAGAAGCAAAACTGGTTTTATGCCAGAAAATCTGAGATAATGAATCCTGCTCAGATAAATTCAGGCTGAGCATTTGCAGAACCAACCCATATCTCAGTCCTGTGATCCCCAAACCAAGAGAGCTGGAAAGTAGAGTAGATGTTAAGGACATCACCAAGTAGCTCTGCGACAAGTTAATTGGGTTGCAGAGTGTTTTGGGTGCAGCTTTGGGAATGAGTTAGTGTGCCAAGAACTGGGATAGTGCCAGGTTCCACAAAACCTGGGGTTCCTGTGGCTGACCTGGTTTTGGTCTTGGTGTTACAGGGCTTGCTGTGCTGCACTCAGCTCAGGCTCACTCCATCTGGATGTCTTTAGCAACACAGTAACCTCTTTTTCCCTTTCCCCTTCCAAATCAGACATACACTAGATGGCCTGGAGCATTGATTGTATGTTTTTGACGTACTTTATTGTTCTACCTTCACTTTGACATGCCAGGTGTATTTAAGATTTTTTTAAATGGATATGCAACTAATTTTCATGATGTGTCACACACATGCGTAGATGTGTAAAATGTATGTTGGAATTTCTATGATTGGGTTTTATATCTTTTTTTTGTCAGCAAAATGCACTAGCCAAAGTTGAGTTTGTCCATCAGGATATAACCAGAAAGAAACAACAATGTATTAACGCTTGAAAATCTGTTACTTTAGCATAGATTCTAATGCCTAGTTAGTAGCATTTGATCTTACTGCAGTTAAATTTTGTGGGTTTACATGGCAACTCATTTCTGAAATAAGTGTGCTTTTGTAGAAGTTATTAATATACCAGATTACATTTTCGTGCATTAATGTTTCTTTGTGCATTTTAATGTAGAAATCAAGCCAGCAAAAGTTCTGCTTTGCAGTCGCACCACAGATCAAACAGCAAGGATATACAGACGCTAGGGGTTGGTGGGCCAAGAGAAGAGGCTCTTCCAGCAAATGAAAGCTTTTTAAATGGAAACCTTCCTGGAGCTGCACATAGTCCAATGCATACAAAAAAATCAGGCAACACACCTGGATCTGGCAACAAGGATCTGGCCAATAATAACATGCCGCATCTTCTCAGCCCGAAGGAAACAAAGGCAAAAACAGAATTTGATTTTAATGTAGACCCAAAAAGTTCTGATGGTTCGGGCACAAAGTACCTGAAGTCTAACACCAGATCTCAGCAGAACCGTCACTCGTTTATGGAAACCTCTCAAAGTAAAACTGGGACACTGCAACCCGGCGATAAGCACAGTCGCCACAGCTACATTGATACCATCCCACAGTCTTCTAAGAGTCCTTCCTATCGGACAAAGTCAAAGAGCCATGGGGTTCTGACAGACTCGAAGTCCGTGGGCAACCTTTCAGAGGCCAGGGCCCAAGCTGCAGAGCCGAACAGCAGCAGGTATTTTCCATCCAGCTGTATGGACTTGAACTCTCCTACCAGTCCAACTGCTCCTCGACACAGTGATAACAGAACTTTGCTCAGCCCATCCGGGAGGAACAATCGCAGCGAGGGTACCTTGGACACCCGAAGATCATCAACAAGGCACTCCAAAACAATGGAGGAGTTAAAACTGCCAGATCACATGGATGGAAGCCATTCCCACTCTCTGTCTGCTCCACACGAATCCTTTTCCTATGGTCTAGGTTATACCAGTCCTTTTTCTTCACAGCAGCGCCCTCATAGACACTCTATGTATGTGAGCCGGGACAGAGTGAGGTCAAAGGGCTCAGAGGGTGGCTTAAGCATAGGGCAAGGGATGGCAGCCAGAGCAAACAGCCTGCAACTGTTATCTCCACAGGTGCAGCATAAGTCACTCACAAGATCTGTTGGCTCGTCACGAGAAGACTGTACAGAAGATACTAATAGGGTTAGTTCGAAATATTACCTATTAAGGAAGGCTTAGCTTCCTCTCTACTTCATGTGAGGACAGTGTCCTGCTTTCTTTGTTCTGCTTGTTTGCACTTATTTATTTGTCTTGTTGTAAGGCAAGGGATGTTTTTTTTTTTGTTTTTTTTTTTCAGAAAGACTAACTATTTCAAGTGCAAAATGAGAGGCTATTTTAATAAATGGACTATGAATGTCATTCTCTTAAAATACTGAAATGTGAGAACAGGAAAATTTGTCTCTGAAGTTAATTGGTAGTTCCTAGTCTTTGGTTACAATGTCTGATGTCATTTTTATATTGTTTTGCTTAGTTAAGCTTCTCATTTGGGTTTTTTTGTTTAGCTTTTTTTTGTACGTATTTCTGTTACAAATGTGAATGTAAATTTTGAAGTGAGCTTTTCACTCACTTGTAGCAGGGTATTCTTGCTAAAATGCTGTGATTTACTAGAGGAGTATCAAAAGTTGCAGTATTTATCTTGATTAGTAAAATAAATAACTGGGGTAGCCTACGAGATTTTCTGTTGCAGAAGCCACCGGTAAATTGCCTCCTTACAGTGATTACTCTCACTGGATACCTTGTTCTGTTTTACTGTAAACATTGTTTAGTGCATTGAGGAAGGGCTTGTTCCAGTGTTGATTTACATGCCTTACACAACACTTTTGAATTATCTGATGTTTATGTGTCAGATGTGTAAAGACAACTGCATTTGTCCCCAAATCTTTAAATTGCTGTACTACTGATTCAAATTGGAGCAAAATTATGGAGAGAGAGGTACAAAAGCAAGTTTGTTTCTCTAGATGTACCTCTGTGATTTAAGAGACTTATAAGGAAAGAACATCAAATTCAGATTTGTTGACAAACTGAAGGAAGTCAAAGAGCTGCAAATATTATTTAAGGTCTAAAAATTATGCTTTACTGTGAGAGACTAAAAAACTCTGTCTACTTAGTTTATGTAAGAAACATGTGTAGCTGATTTGATCGTGGTCTACTATAGATAAGAGGTTTCAGGTAGTGGTTGCCTCTTCCGTCCAGCAGGGAAAAAAAGGAGTAACGCTTTTTTGTGCTTACCACGTCTCCTCCATTATCATGTGTATTCACACATAAGAAAAGATCTCATCAAATAAGATAAGTCAGTGTAATTTTTTTTAATTTTTTTTTTAAGGGAAAGGGTGCTTAGAAGGAATTACAACAGCTCCATTTCAAAAACAGGTGGTTTTTTTCTTTGTGTAGTGATTTTTCTCCCTAATTTCTATCCAGTTAAGAGTTACTTATTCTTCAGGATATTGTGGTAGAAGGGCAATAACACCAACATTTGAGTTTTTGATAATAAAAGCTCCTGCTACATTGTATTCTTCAGCGCACTGGAATCTTTTCCTGCGTTATGTAGCATGTATTAATTTGATAAGTAATTTTAATTTTATTCCATAGTATGTAGAGGCTGATTGTTTTTATCAGTTCATTCTTTGTCTTTTGACAATTGGTTTACAAATTTTCATTTTAATTAGAAAAATTAACGTGTATTTTAATGCACTTTATACTCATTTTCATTTGCTTTGGAATGTCTAATCATTTGTAAAGAACTTGCCTTTATCTCATACGGTCAATGTTTTCAAACTTATGCCTTCAATTAATGTTCTTAAATCAGTATTTCAACCATCAGAAGTCTGAAAGGAAAAATACTCTGAAATAGATGGCAAGTCTGTAAATTCACAGAGATGTTTTTGTTTGTTTATACTACTTTCAATAAGAAAACAGAATTAAGTTGTCAATCTTCTTATAACTTGTAAGGCATTTTGACAAAGAAGTCATTCTTTCGCTCCTTCCTATTATTTTTTCCAGTCAGTTCTACTGATTCTCACTCTCTGTTTGTGTTTTGTGGAGTATCCTCACTTCCATATTTCTTGTTTCTCATTGATTTTCTCTTTAGCTGTACCAAGTCTTTTTAAAGAAAAACGTGCTTTCTTTGCCAGGATTTTAGATCTTAGTTTAAATTTTTAAAAAAAGAAAAAAAAAACTGGCATTCAGTATCAGTTTTGGGATTTTCCAAGTCTCAGTGCAATGCTTTTGTTTTAGGGGTTCTTTTTAATTTTAAATTAAATATACACAAAAGGGGGCAAGTAGAATAAAATCAAGTACAAGTACTGCTACTGTCTCATATTTGTAAATTATCTGCTGACAAAAAATAGGTATCTTACACAAGTAGCAATTTAATCAAATGTTTCAGTCTATTGTAAATTTTGGAAGAATCAAACTGTGATTTAAAGCATTGGTTTAGCTGCACTTCTCATCTTGACACAGTTTCAAGGGTGGTTTTATCTGTGACAATGAGGCCGGATCTCCATTAATAAAAGGCAAAATAGATTTTGCAAATCACCTGTGTAGTGAATTGAAATCCCAGTTTTTAATTCTGTTTGGGGTTTTTTTGAGTTTTGTGGGTTTTAACCTTTGTTTTTTTAACTTGAACATTATAGATTTAAATTCATATAGGGGTTTCGTTCAAGTTTCCTGTAGGGTCTTGTAAAGAGCATTGAATTTTATCTGGTTGGTCCATACTGCAGGAAAAATTGAAGCATCTGGTTCATTTAAGAGTTGGTTGAAATCATATTTGATGGCAAATTACATGCACGTGGACATTTCTAAGGGCTTACTTAACCTTTTGGTTGAAGGACTTTAAGTACTGTGTTCAGGAAAATAGAGTAAATTGGAAGTAATGGTAGTCTTTCTTTCTCTATAGTCTATTTAGCTTCTAGATTTCTTAGTTCAGGGACTACCTCTTATTTTACATATAATAGATTTTGTGACTGTTGGTACCTCTAGGTACTACTGTATGACAGCTGATAAGAGAGAGTGCTTTGATGTTGCAATTAGCACAAATTATATGTGTTCCTGTTTGCTTTTTAAAGTTTGCCGGTAGCAGAGTGACCAGATTCTATCAGAAATTAATTTAACAAGGCCTCCAGTAAAAGATTCCTCCAGAGATGTTACAACTGCATTTCATTCACGTCAAAAATCTGAGGGTTTGAAACATGCTCAAGTCTTTAAATTTTCAAGAGGCAAAATTTTGTTAATGCCATTTTTCATCATTTTGGAAAAAGCAAGCAAGTAACAAACCAAATATTTGTTGATTACATAGTCTGTGATTTAATATTGTCAGTTATTAATAACATGAAAGGAAAATTGTGTGTGGTTAAGTTTGGGGTTTCTTGCTTATGTATGCTGGAGCTGCATGGATTTGCTGAACTGCAAATCATATTCATATTCTTTAATTTTAAGTAGTTGATTGTTCTTTTTTTTTAGGGTGGAGCATATCATGATCCACACACAGAAGATGGAGCATCTACTAAGGAAAATAGAATTCTGTATAATGACCCTGTTCCGAGAAGAGTTGGCAGCTTTTACAGAGGTAATTTTATGGTGGATCTTTCAAACTCAAACAAGAATTTTAACATGGAATATAAATTAAGAAGTAGAAATGAATACAGAGAACTAACATGAATCACTGAAAGATGTATTGGAAAAAGAATTGTTACCCCACTTTCAGAGACTGGGTTGACCTGCTAGGTTCTATACAGTAACTGTATTAGTACCATATTATTTATTTGCAAATGATAACTCACTTTGAAAAGCATATCCAGTGCAGTACTTTGTAAACCAGAAGATAATTTACCAGGGGCAGTTGAACAAAATGAATTAGTATTACCAGAGTAAGCAGTTCGTTAATGTTTTTAATTCATATTTTAAACACCTTTGTACTTGTAACACATTGACATACCTACTGATCTAGTTGAGGTACTGCGGTGCGTTGAACTGTCATGCTACTTTCTAATTGCTCAAAAGCTATGTTCATTTATTTTGTTCAGACTTACTAAAGGTCAGGGTTTCTTACAAGGAAAAACACACTTTTATAAGTCCAGTCCAGAATAAATAATAAAACAGTACTGTGTATGTGTATATAGATGTGCGTGTGTGTAAACATATATATATACACACACACAAATAGATATTGTTCTATTATGGCACACAAAAGATGGTGATTTCTGAGCAGCTGCCTATTGGCTAAACCTGGGTAATCCTTTTGAAAAATACAAGAATGACAAGAAGCTAATTACTGTCGTGCAAGTGTTAGGAGGATTGTGGGCCTCCCCTGAATCTTAAGAAGTCCCAATCAGGTAAAATTCAATTATGAGTCACCTAATAACCTTAAACAGAGTCACAAATCTCCCTCTGATCCCCTTCAGGTTGATCAGTTGGCTGATGACCTGATTGAGACATGTTACAATCTGCCAATCCTTGCAAGTGTCCCGTTGCAATAATAAAACCTGTGACCAATATTAAAGCTTGTACTGTTTTGAGCAATGGTTTTGAGTGTGAGGTGTTGTAGAGCATACAACAGAGAATCCCTAAGAAACCTCAGTCTTGAATTGCTTTTCTTAGTCCTTAAAACAATCCTAAAATTGAACATGGATTATCCTTCTTTTTTATACATAGTGAGACATAAGTTCCAAGGAAGAATGACTTTCTGTAAGTCATGTGCTAAGGAAACTGTAGGTCTGGGATTCATTCAATTCCTTATTATAAACTAAACTAGAGGTTTCTTCCTCTTTTAACTATATCTGTGAAACAAATTTTATTTCACAGACTTAATGCTTTGGAAAAATGATACTATATTTAAATAATACATGGATAATAATATATGCAAAAACTGTTGAAATAAAAAGTTACTGCAAAAAAGGTAAATAAATATTTATGAAATTCTTAAGTACTGACTTATCATAAAGGTTATTAGCAAGTACAAGCATGTACTTCAGCTTGAACAAAAACTTAGAGATTCAATTTTGTTAGGCTTTATAGTGTGATGCTGCAGTAATGCTGCAACTAGTGACTTATCAGTTTTTCATCCAGTGCAGGTATTTCTGGGGATATTCATAATTCTAATAAATTTATGTTCTAGATATGTATAAGCTATTTTCATAACCATGGCATGTCTGTCTGAAAAATACATCTGATTTTGATCCTTTTGTTTTTAGTGAGTAATCTCTTAATCTTCATTATATTAAAATCCAAAGTATTTATTTTCAGAATGGGTACTACTTTTTTTTAAGGTAGAAGTGAAGACACAGTATTTTTGTAGTATTTTGTGTCTTTAATAACAGTATTTCAACCTTTTATTGTTTCCTGTTTTTAAATATTGAGCTTGTAGCTCCCTACATATAGAAACGTTCTCCAGTCTACTAACGGTTTAGCCAAGTTCTGATGGTGGTCTTATTTTACAACTAATATTACCTTGAAAGTATCACAGAACAACAGGTTTTCAAACCATAAAATAAAAAAAGGCTAATATTTTCAGTCATACATAAAGTAAAACTGTGCCTTCACTCTCTTGTTTCTGTAAAAGAGGTAGAGGGGGAGCAGAGAACTGAAAGATGAGGTTTTGGCAGAGCTCAGTGTACATTGTTTGCTATTTCTCTGTTCAGTTCCATCTCCACGTCCAGAGAGTACGTACATAGAAAACAACGTGTCCAACAGAGCCTCTGTGTTACCAGCAGACAGCAGCACGGTGGCGAACCACCCAAAGAGACAAACCACCTTTGATACCTGGTGAGTTGTTATTTACACAGGTGTGTAGAGAATGGCAGGGGAAAAAGGGATTTTTAACAGGAGGGGGGAAAAATCCCCATGTTTTTCTCAAAATTTGCAATATATATGCTTAGTCCTCTGACTCTACTGGCATAGCATTCCGTGTTTTCTGTCACTTTTTGAGCAAGAAGAAATGCTTCATTACACCTTCACGCTGAATGCATTAAAGATTATATATTATATACTTTTGTCCAATCTTTCCTGACTTTTTTCCACTATTAGTCTTTGGTTAATGATAATACAAAGTGCTTGCATGTGTGTAGTATGGATAGCAAGGCCGTAGCTTCATATGTGAATTCCAGAAGCATGAATTGTCAAACAAATGGAAAAAAAAACCAAATTGCATGTTTCTGTATATAACATAGGACTGTATTAATGAACAATATACTATTTACCCTACAATGGGGACTGCTGCTCTTTTTGTTTATGCACCACAGAAAGAAATGTGTACATTCTATGGGAGAATGAACTAAGCAACATCTTAATGGTGTATATTGATTTTAAAAGATTAAAAGCATACATGGCTCTATTATATAACACAGATCACTTAGCAGTAATTATGCTAATAAAATGACAGTATATGCATAGCTTTGCAGGACTTAAAGGGAAATACCTTAATTTTGTCGCTGAGAGCTGTTCAGCTCTAAAATATTCTTAACCTTCTAGTTTATTCAATCACAGTAAAGCACACTGAATAAAAATAAGCAAATGAAGATTCAAAGGATTGGTGGGAGGAATGAACTGTATGCATTCACATGGTTCACCTGTGCTTCATACCACTGTCTGAAACACTGCTTTCTGAAAGTATGATGCAATCATGCTAGCTAAAGAACTGTTTCAGTGCTTTGTTGACTTAATGTGTTTTCACATGAACATGTGAATTATCTGCTTAAAAAAGTAAGGGGGGGTGAGGGGATGTAGGGAAAGGGGATTTAGGGAAACAACTGGTATTTCAACTTGGGTCCAGGTTGTATTCCCATGTCAGTACTACGTATTTACTCCAAAACCCTTGTCACCTGCTCTGATTCACTAGTCTGCTTCCTGTCCTTCAAGTAGCTCCACCTGCCTTCATTTTGTGGAAGTTAGCTGAGGAATCCAGTCATTTATGTAAAAAGGTGGTATTTATGTTGTGACTTATGTGGCTAAAGAAGGTATTTATTCCTACTATTGAACCCTTTTACATATTCTGTTGTCCTTCATATCTTTCTATCCTGCATATAACATAAGCCAGTTGGAATCTTGTTTTGCTTTATATATTGTTTGGCAATTTATTGCCTTTTATTATGTGGTGACTGCAAAGAAACATGTAATGTTATTTTAACTCTGAACTGAAATAATAGCATATGTTATTAGAGCTGGTTGGGAATTTTTTGACTAAGTGTTTTTTTCCTTACAATGCCAAATTATTGAAACCAAAACTTTTCAAAGGAACAAACTGATACCCACTAACATTATATTGGGAAGATTCTTCAGCTCCAGGGTGGAATTCCCAGTCAAAACCAGAGATACATTCGAAATAACAAATGTTCTGGGGTCAGTATTCTTTTTTGGAATGTGAGGAACTGGAATGCAGGCCCTTTGTTCTTCATGATTTAAACCAGAGGCTTGAACCAAGATCTAAGATCTAACAAGTGAATGCCCTGAACCAAAAGTTAGAGGTTATTCTAGAGCATGTTCCCTGTTTCCCTCAATATATTCTCTTGAAGCTGATTCATCTTGTTGAAATAGTGAAAGGACCACAATGATGCTGAATATGGCCCAGTGAATTAAGCTCCTAACTTTGAGACACTTATATTTAAGCCCTTGCTCCAGTTAATGTACTCAAATATTTTCACAAAGTGGAACAGCTCCTCTGAGAGAAGGAACCCCCAGAAGAATAAGCCTTTCTTCTTATGAAATGGGAGGAATGGCAGTCCCCGCAAAATCAAGTTACTGCTATTTCGGCATGCGTTTTTCTTTCTCTTTGCTTTTCCTATTCCCTGTTTTCCTGAAATGTTTCCTGCCCAGCTCTACATGTTAACTCTGTGCAAGTTGTCCTGGCAATGGTCTAATGTTGTTGAAAAATTGTTCTGTGCCATAAATGCAGCTTAATCAGATTCCTGAGTGATGTAGAGTCTATGTTCCTCTACTTGATATTTTGTACAGAAGTTGTATAAACACTTAAGAAAATGTTGAAAGCTCTAATGGAATGTGATTCTGCTTACATCAATTTTATGATGAAGTAAATATTTGATGTTTGACTGACATACGTAACTGGTACATGACAATTCATCTCAAATTATGAGTGATGTGTATTCCACCTGGACTTGCCACTACTGTAAAATATTGCTTCTCTCATACTATTGCTCTGTGTTGCCTTTCTTCTGTGAAAGATTTTGTGAATGTTTGCTAGACTGAATTGTCACAGATGTTCCCTTGTCTTTGTGTGCATTTCTTCACGCTGTCCCCACTGTCCTGCTTCTTTAAAATAAAGATGTTATAAACTCGACTTTTGTCATCAGGTTTTACTCTTAAATTATTGGATCATTTCTGAACTTCAGACAACTTCCTTTGAAAAAAGGCAAATTTTTCATCCTTCAAGAAATTCTTTTTTGCCAGAGTTTAATTTCCTGCAAATGACCTGCCTCAATTTTTCTTTTTTTTTATACAAGAGTAGATATTTTATTCTGTTTCACTTGTACAAGCTTTGTCTTGAGCTGGGCAAAATCAATAGGTATAGGCAGGGTGCTTAACCTTGTTCTGCCAGTGTGCCAAAATGTTGGCCTGAGTTAACTTTACTGTTGTTGTAGTTCTAAATAGCTCTTTGGGATAAACTCCAACATGCAGCACTTCATCTCACGTCACATTGGAAGTGTTTGCATTCATTGCTTACAAGATATTTGGGGGCTTCTGGAAAGCTTTGTTGTTTATGCCTTTTATGTCTATATAAATGTATTAATTTTATGACAAACAGCTTGTCATATCTTCTCTAGAAGAGAGAAGTCTTACCTTTTTGCAAAAATAATAAATAAGTGAAATATACAAACTATTTATTATTATTGTATGTGTATATAATATATACAAGACAGACAAACACTGTCATTCAAGAAAAGATCTTTTTAAAAACCCACATCCTACTCTTAGGATTTAAAGGATTACAGTTATCTATCTACCAATAATTTTCACGACTCCAAAACAATACAGTATTTTGTAAACATGACCTGACTGGCTGTAATATCACTGGTTCAGCATAACAATGTAGTCACAGTTAATGGTCCTGAAACTAGAATGTTACCAATATCTAAGCAAGATAGTTTGAAGCTTGTTCAGCTGTGTCTGTAGTACAGTGACTGCTGCATTGTAAAGATTTTCCAGTTAATTTACAGAATTCCTGAATTTGTAGAAAAATCAGGAAAATTCCAATTTGTAACTTGGAGGCTTAAAAATCACCCATGTGTGTTACACTGGTTGAGACTTTAGGAATCCACTCTGCATAGCTTGAAGATGTCTGCCTTACTAATGATACAGCTTTCCCTCTGACATTTCCTGCCCAAGCCTCGTGCGTATGCATTGTCATCCAGTACATTTGCTTTATGCTTCTATTTGGCAATATCTGAGCCTCCCTACCAGGTCCTTCTAGTAACCAGTGCCTCTATCCGTGACTCTTCCCCTTTACCAGTGTTTGTTTTGTACTAAGAATTAGATGATACAGTCTAATGTTATTTGCAGGGAAGCTCTCCAGAATTTGTAGTCATCAGTATTCTGTCCAAAAAGTAATCCCAGTGAATTATATGGGATGTAAGTTTACAAAACCAACCACTTCCATTTTTTTTATGGTTACTAATGTTGAATGATACCAGGGCAGTGCGAGGATGGGTGTAAAACATGGGTGTATATATATACATTTATGTGTACACTATTTTTAGTGATGCCACAGCCTTGGCTGATCTAGCAGCTTTAGTGGCTTCTGGGTGGTGTACTGTATATAAGATAGTAGATCTAGGGTTTATTCCAGTTAATATATCCTCCTTTTCACATGAGGAAAAAAAAATTTAAAAAAATAAAAATAAATTGCAACTCCAAGCAGATAAGTTCAGATTTGATCTCTGATATTTAAGCTTTCAATGCCAGCCTTTTAGACCAAGAAGTTTTACTATGGGCTTCAGCTTGTGAGATTAAGATTCTTACCTTACGTAAACCATCTGTTTGAGGTGCTTTAGTAGTTTCTGATGTTTTCTTGCCTTCATTTATGCTAACTCTATAACTGCCAAGGGTTTTACTTCAAGCAAAACCAAAAGCTAACTTGGAGAATTAGTGTTTGTGCATTGATCTTCTGAAGAAAACTTCAGACACTTCAGTTACTCCTCCATTAGACCAGATTTTACTCATGTAATCATGAGCAGTTCAGTAAAGGCAGTAGTATATTGGCAGTTAAAGGGGATTTCCAAGCTAGACTGCATGCTGAGATTGAAGTTGCTGAAGAATAAGTGAAACAAGCATGAGGAATTGGAGCCCAAAAAGAGCGGTCTGCAATACAAATCTATCTATGGCAGCATGAATGCAAAATGCTTCCTATTTATTCTTTTTAGTTAATATTAAAGCACATCAGCTTGCTTGCCCCGTGCATGTTTGCTGCTACACCTCACTGTACTTGAATGAAGTTGGATACCTTTCCTGCCAGGGGCAATAACAAGCACACAAAGATAAAATAAAGAACAGCATGTTTTGCCTTTGGTTTCTGCTTGAGGGTGAGCTTGCTGAGTTGTGGCTCTTCTCTAGAGCTACTGTTACTCCTAGTAAAAGACATACTGCATAATGGATTCTAGTGTAACTGTTTGCTCTCAAGAGCTGAAGCTCTATGCAAAGTACCAAAATACTTGCACTTAGATTGCAAGAGTTTGGTGTTGAGTGACTATACAATACAGATTTTTACTGATAATCCAGATTTTTTTCCTGTACTGTCCATTGTCTGAAAAACATCTTTTGGGATGCCTAAAATATCCCAGTGTTTCATCTCATTGATTAAAATGTTCTGCTCTATTTTCACTCAGTACAAAATCCTGGTGTTGAAGCTTCCTGCTATAATGCTATATATGTTCACTCTGCTCACATAATGAGCATGTGTTTTGAAGCAGTCGTTTTTCAAGGTCACTGCTGTTTCAGACAACTGTACTGCAATATGAGTCATAGAAGTTAATGACATAAACCCGTTGGTGTAAAACCACTGGCTTTTGGGTAAGCAGCAATTGGAAATGAGCAGAGTTCTCAGCTCCTTATTTTCCTTCTCTGTCTGGTCACTGTAGCCATAAAGAGGAAATGCTGGTGCAGAATTTCACTTCTCTTGTCTTTGCTCATCTGCTGTAAGGAGCAATTTTCTCATCTAAGTTCAGTGAGCCAAAGAAAAGAATCGCACTTCATTGAATCTCTGTCTAAAAGTATGGCAAAAATTGTCCCAAGCTTTGTTCTGAAGATTAAGCTCACCTTTAAAAATGCTGCATCTCTATTTTGGAATAGGCTGTGGAAAAAAGCCATAGCAAGACATTGAAAAAAATTAAAGGACAATGTAGAGTAAACACGTGGACGCTTCTTTATGACCTGACTCTGGTTCCTCAGCAGACAACATAGTTGCTAGGCTGGTGATTTGCACGGGGGCTGTGGTTTGGGGTATGTTTGCAGATGTGGATGCACAGTAGCTCCTCTGGGGAAAGGCTCAGATGTTTCTGAGTCCCATTCCCGTGACTTTCAGAGTACTAGCAGGACATTTGGGGTGCATGCTTTCCTCCAACTTTTCTAAAAAATTAAGTAAACATCATGTAGTAAACAATTCAGCAGGTGCTTTGTTTGTGTTAAGTCAGTCTTCTGAGTTCTCTGAATCTGTGAAGCTGTCAGTAGTCTTTACTTTTGGGCTTTCTCCTCAGTGCTTTAAGACTGTATTGCTGCTGTTACACAGCGGTACCAAACACAGGGACGTGACAGAAATGGGAATCTGGATCAATTCAGTACATTTAAAATGTGTGTTATAAATCTAATAATTATTTTAAACTAGAGTTTTTTCCTGTAGCATTGTAATTTTTACATTAAATATGTCTTGTTGCGCACCTGACTCTGTTTCTGGGATCTAGATGTAAGTTCCAGAAATCTAAATTAGGAAAACTTCCACCATGTTCTCTGCCTATAAATCTTTCCTCTGGGCCCATTCTCTTACTCTTACAATTGCACTTTATTACAGAGTTTGAACACTGCATGCGTTTATATTTAGAACCAGGTAGCATTTTGGCTTGAGGTGGTTTTATGTAGGAACAGAGGAACTGGTGAAACCACCTGTCAGAGTGAAGATATTTTTACCAATAAGGAGGATGACTCCAGTGATTCCTACCCCAATTATGTGTTTTACATTTGCTTGGGAAAAATGTCAGCTTGGCATGTAGTAGCAGCTGAATCACCAGCTGATAGCATAGCATTTAAAGCCAGAATTAGAAGCCAGAGATAACTATAGCAGACAGCTAAGCATTGCTACATTATAGTTGCTCCAAGAAAAGCTGCTTCTGTTTGTCATCCAGAGATAAAACAGCCTTTAGAGCTGTGGTTTTCCTTTAGGTTTTCCATCAAGACAATGGAGTAACTTAATTTCTGTTCTCATATGACTTCATAGCAAAAAAAAAGGACCATTAAATCACCCAGTATGATTTTCTGTACATTAACTGCCATTAAATATCATCTGTTCTCTGGGGTCCCAGCCCAGTAGCATACCTGACAAATGTGTGTCTCCCAGAAGAGCACGTGGTCCTGATTTGAAATGTCAAAGATGGGAAATCCACTTCACTAAGGAGTTTGTTCTGGCAGCTAATGATTCTTGTTGTTAAAATCAGTGCCCTATTTCAAATATGACTTCTCTGGCTTCATCACCCACCTACTTGTTATGTCTTTGCACTTTACGTTAAAGGTCCTTCTAGTATTCTTTAATTTTTTTCCCAGATAAGTAATTGTGCACTGCAATCAAGGAGCCTAAATGTTGGAGCCATTTTGGCTGTGTTTTTTAACATGCTAAAGAGATTGAAATCTCTGAGTTGTTTAATGTAGGCCATTCTTTCTACCTCTGAATTTATTTCTGTGACTTTCCCACACCATTTCCAATTTTCAAACTATTTTGAAGGGCACTAGAACAGCATTCCGTTATGTCTTACCAGGGCCCTACATAAACCATCTCTTTACCCCGTATCAGTATTTTACATGCATAGTTTACTGTGTATACTTAGAGTAACGTGTTATTTATCAGGTCTCAAGAATTCATCTGTGTAGATAAGTTAAAAGGTGGAAATGTGGTCTTCAGGCAAGCCACCTGTTCCACTTCCAGGTCATCTTTTGGCAGCACTGTCATGCATGCATAACAAACTAACAGAAGTATTTAGGTTGAAATGGACAACAGTAGATTCCCAGCTTCCCCAATGATAAATTTGGAACTATGTCAGCAAGTTCAGGAAGTTTGACTGAAATTGGTTCTCTGTGGTGAACTTTGCAACTTCTGGCTCTCCAGCAAGCAATGGATAAACTGGACCTATGCTTTTATACCTCACCACCATTTGTATGTTCTCTCAGATACGATTTTCATTTTTCTAAAAGACCTTGTGTGTGATATTTTGGTTTGAATATTAAATTACGGCTTAAAAAAAAAAAAAAAAAAGACATGCATGCTTTCCTTCTTCCTAAATAACTATTCACTGGTTTGAGCTAATCATTTTACCCTAACACTGTGTTCCTCCTATCCCATTTAATAAGACTATTTGTCTGGTGTTTGTATTGTAACCCTTGAACTAATGAATGCTAAAACATTAAGAATATTTTTGCTTTAATCAATAATTTGCATTCTTTGGCATCAGATCTCATTCTTACACTGAATTTACATAAGGTGAGAATAAAATCTCTCTTACAATGCCTTATTTCATGTTTAGGAAAAGTCCTGAAAACCTTAACAGTCACTCAGAACAGCTAAAGGAGAAAGAAAAGCAAGTTTTTTTCAGGGCAATAAAAAAGAAAAAGAAGAAATCTCAAACCGTAAGTATACAGTATTCCTAACAGAAAATATGTTTTTCAGTTCTGAATTATACAATTTAAAAATGCTAGATTAGTATAGTACCCTTGTATTGTTCATGATCATTCCTGTGTGTGTCTGTTTGTTCTTTTGTTTTCTCTCTTCACTATATGAAAATCAAAATCTTTTCCTGTTCAAGGTTTATTTATCTGCCTTTTCAAATATTTCTTCACCTACTAGCCCTGTGCATATTTTTTTCTTATTCAGACCCCTTGAGAGCCTGTTTTGATGCAAGTTTTCAGCTAATGTTGTGGCAGATTCTTTTACAGGACATGGTGATACCATTCCAAGAATAGCAAATGCATTATTGTGTGTCTTCAGAGCTTAAATAGTTTCAGACACCCATTAGGAGGAGGTCAAACTGTTATAAATGAGAATTCTTTTCAGTGTTTTTCATGGCATCGTTTTGATAACAGCCTCCATCTTCTTGCTGCTCCCTGTAGCTGGAATAAGAATGATGTGTCTTAACCATTCTCAGTGTTTTATGATTTGTAGCCTTTTTTATAATTGTTTTTCTAAGACTTTAGTGCCTCTTACACATTTTGACATTTTTATCTAGTTTTTGGGAGGACGACAGAACTTTCTGTTATCCGAGAGCAGTGATATATTAATTTTTTACATAGTTTTATAATTACATTCTCCCAAAGAACTGAAGTAAACTAAACATCATCTCATCTCATTCTCAAATGGCAGTTCTGGAAACAGCAAATTATTTCAAGTTTCATTTACATAAAGTTGTAGTGTTCCTGTAATTTAACTGCAGTTATCATTTTGAAGGTTCTCAGAGTGGAGTAAATCACACGCACTCCTGGCAAAGAGGAGTAACTAAATCAAAATATCTACTGTCACAGAGTGAGGTGGCGTGACTCTTGGTGTCAGTGTGGGGCTGATCTGTTGAAAACTGGGGGAGACAAGTTATTATCAGGCTTTATTTGAACCGTACAGATCACGTGCATGTGTGGGTTAACTAGCACCCAGAAGCGCACCTCGCCTTCCTGCGGGGCAGGTTTCAGAACCTCTCCTTCTCAACTTGGTCATCCTGATACCTGTACACAGTTCAAAAAATCATTTGCATTACGCAGCTGAACAAAGTGTCTACATTATAAATCTGGGATTATTTGATATCAAAATGTCCATGGAAGGATAACACACCTAAAGCCATTGGTTCCAGTGATGCATTTAAAAAAAAAAAAATAAAAAAGTGTTAAATTTGCACCGTTCTAGTCTGCTCTGATTCCAGCCATTCAGATGTGAAATGCTTTAAAAGCCCAGCTGATAGATGGTGTTTCAAATACTTCCAGATTAAACTGTGTGAAGGAAGTATAGACTGGATTTCGTTGCATTTCAAAATCCAAAAGATCTAAATCACAAGGACCGTGATCCATAGCTACCAAAGCCATCACCGATCACAAGAGAGGGTAGATCTGTACATAATCTTTATTCCTGTTTCTTCCCACTCTTAAGAGGGCTAGACTGGGGGAGAGAATTCTGTGTTCGGGAAAATTAAGTTGGCTAGGCAGAGCTAGTATCTCACAGGAAGATTAACAAATTAGTGAAATAAGGTAGTGATAAAACTCTTGCATCCTCAGCTAGAAACTTACTGACTTCAGCTTCATTTTTGGATCCAGCCAGAGACTGAAAAACCTCTTTTCATTTCTCCTTACAGCTAGGAGCTAGACAGCATCTAGGGACAAACTGTACCCACTGATGTGTGTATAAGTGTCTGGTTCAGACACTGTTCTTTGTTCTTCTTCATCTGTTAGTTGAGGACATCTACCTAACAAACATGGGGATGTTCATTAAGATCTTCCAGCACAAACAAATATTATTACCTTCAGTTCAGCACCAAGTTTGACTTCAGTTTCAAAAGCTGTTAACAGCTTTATAATATTAGCTCTTCAACTTTGTGAATAATGTTTTCTGTTAATTCTTATTAAATGTCTAAGAGATAGCTTGTGACTCGCAACGGGTGGTTTTTTTTTTTTCTGAGGCTTGTAATTCTTATACAGTCCTAGAAGTATGAAATTGCACTTATTTACTCTGACACATACTTTCTGCAGCAAATAAACTAGACCTGAGAACTGTCACAATGCTGAGAAGTAGATCATAAGTAGCTTTTGTGTACTTCTACTGTCCTTTGACCAGTCTCATTTTGGTAGTGATTGTTGTAAGAACCATGAAAGATATCTGTAATTGGAATGAATACATCTTGATAATGACATTCTCAAAATCTCTGATAGTCCAGAGCTGATCCCAGTTTCTGACACTTCCTCCTGCAGAATTGTTCCCATTAATCATTCTTCCTAGAGTCCTCCAGGTGCATATGCTCATGGGATAATAATGGTTATTGCCTGCTGGTGGAATTCTTTGCAATATTGTTTTTGCAGAGCTGTTTTTACCCATTCCCCTTTTCATCTTGTTTGGAGTCTTTTAGTACTGTAGCAAAAGGGTTTGAGGATTGCTAGAGTCACAGTTTTTGCTGTTGTCTGCCACCAAACAATTTGATATCCATGAGGGTTGCACACAGTGTCGGTAGGCACTATCTTCAGAGGAGCCTGAGCCTTGCAGATTTTGGCACATATTGCAAGCTGTGGGTCTGAAGAAATTTTCTGCTCTGGAATAAAACAGTTGCAGGTGAGCATTTCTCTTAGTGATGCTTTGATCCCTTTCTAATTTGCTGAACCTGAAACAGGAAATTCTTCTGGCCATAAAGTGCTTAAACAAGCTATGCTAACTAGTGACTCTTTCTTTAATTTGGATGGAATCTAGAAGCTGAGAAAGCTGTTCAAAATACTTCGCTTTTGGTAGTGCACTCATCATTCTGTTCAGTCATGTAATCAGTACATTGTATTAGCAAGTTTTCTTTCAGCAGGTAGAATAATGATAGACACAGCTTATGTGTCCTATGCTTGTTTGTATCTGAGCAGGGGAGAAATAGCCCAGTTCATAATTTCAGTACTTTATAGTCCTGTTTTTTTGTTTGTGCATCCATTGTTGTGAGCTTTGGGTGTGTTAACAGAAATTAAAACAGCCAGTGCCCTTGAAGTTATACATGAAGTTGTTAACAGCACATTTTTGTCAGAACTTAAATAATTCATCTTGGTGCCCTAGCTCTTTCTACAAGTTAAAAATAGAATACTTTTATTTCTTCTAGAGGTAGCTATCAACTGCTCATTCTTAAAAAGGTTGCTATTATTGTTAGTGTATCTTTGATATTTTATTTATATAAAAATAAGAAATGTCATACTGCTCTAGGACATTATTATAAGTAACAAGTGATTGCCAGAACTACGGGATTTGATCCAAAGCACAGTAAAGTCAACAAGACCTACTAGTTATTTCCAAAAGGCTTTGAAATGTACTCTGTGTTCCTAATGAACACAAATATAACAATAGGTGTACTGATCTCTTTTTACATGCTTTATATTAATTGAGTTCCTTGAATTTGTTCCATGTGCTTTTTTTGTTCAATCACTGTTTTATTTTCCCAAAGCAAATTATATCTATTATATAAATATATTGTCATTTTTTTTTAAAAAAAAAAAAGAAAGAAAAACCATTAATATCGTAAGGACACATTTCTTGAATTGAAATACTATGCATTTAGTTTTTGTATCTTATATTGCAGACAGACTCAACCAACGGGGAGAATCCAAGCATCAAGAAATCCCTCTTTCCTCTTTTTAATTCAAAGAATAATTTAAAGCATAGTTCTTCTTTGAAAAAGCTTCCTGTAGTCACTCTACCCATGGTATTAATTTTTAAGTATGGTAGCACTGTAAAATGCTCCAGTAAACTTGTTTTACTGACTACAGCAGCATGTGTTTTATTTTCATGGGATCACTTTCCCTTCATGCTAGTTAAGTATCTTGGGCCAGTTCGATAAATTTAAGTAAAAATGGCAGATATGTTGAAATAGGTTGTGCCTAAAAAGATTTTTTTTTTTAGTATTTTATATACTTAAAATGTAACATACACAGTTCCAGAGAGAATGAGCCCTGGGACTAAGATTAAAGGAAGAAAATAGTTGTGAAATCGTGTATGTTTAAAAGTAAACTGTCTCATTCTATTTCAATCTGAAAAAAAAAAAAAAAAAGGTTTGGTTTATAGCTATATTGGAGATTCATTTTTTTAATGCAAACTGCTCCTTTATATATAAATTTAATTAATCAAACATTGACAGCAGGTTATCTGAAAACCAGATTTTAGCTCATGCCTCTGCTGTATTTTTGTTTGTTCTGATTGTTCATGATAAAAGACAGCTTGCATTAAAATAGGTTATATTTTAACTGTCCTTTTTTTGCTTATTAGTCTTGAAATGAGATAGAACTCTACATAAATTTTTAAATTTTCCTTCTGCCATAAATTTTGTTGGATTTTCAGCTTGAGGGGTGGGGAGGAGTTCCTTAATTTTTGCTGTAGTTTGGCATATTTGTGGAGGCGAAGAAAGATGGGCAAAGTAAAAGCTCTTGGTTTTCTGATGGCAAAATCAGCCAGACATTGGTTTAGAGAGATTCCGGTCTGCTTCACTCAGAAGTAAATTTGTAGAACTGATCCATGGTCTTAACTGCCGTATGGAATGCTTTTTAAGTAAAGATGAGGCTCAACAATTTTTTCCTTTTTTTTTTTTTATTTTTATTTTTTTGAAGCCTTGTTTAACTGCTCTCTCTTACAGCAAATAACACTAACAGCATGTGAATGCTTTAAGGGCTAAGGGTATAGCAAATCTGCATGATATCTACAGCCACTTGCTCTTACTACGTGGAAAAATATTAAAAGGTCATTTCAATTCTGCTGCAGTAATGGGCTTCACTTGTGTTCTGTAATTAACTGGGGGCAATGATTTGCCACTATTCTTAGGAATATATTATGAGACCAATATTTAATATTTTGTTGCAGATGCCTAGCAGTGATGGCCAGGATCTCTTGGCATTACAGAAAGCCATTCATTCTTCTAATCACCAGAGCAGCAGGCAGAAGGATTGGCATCCTGAGAAGATAACAGAAATCCAGCCTCCTGTAAGTGGCATTATCAGTTCCCTCTGTTTTAACATCACTGAGGTATCTTGACAGCTTTTTCTCTAGTGAATGAAAAAAATTGCACTAGAAATTATTTCTCAACCTTTCCATTCCCCATTTATTGAATGTAAAAAAAGATGTGCCTGCAGTCCTGCATAATTCTTTTGAAAATCTAGACATGAATGACACCGAAAAGAAGAGAGACTAAATGTCCCTGTGGCAGTCTTTGAGCCTTTCAAAATACTGGTTCTGTTTTTGTATTAGAAGCAAGCAACGTTTCAGTGCACATCTGTGGTAGCTATGCAGTGCTGTAGAAAAGCCCTCAAGTTAGCTCTGCAAGGAATGGTGAATCCTGAGGGTGCACTGCTACTTGACACAGTTTGGCAGCTGATGGGCTCACCAGAGCATCGTGACCACGTTACAGTGCGGCTCTGCCTCAGCTGGCACAGACTGCAGTTTAAGCAGGCTGCATTATTGGAGCATAGCACTGCACTAAGGAAACTTTTTTTCTCCAGTTCTAAACCCAGCTGGGGGTACAGGGTTTAGACAGGAACTTCAGTGCCATGCTCTGTTGCCTCTACAACAGGGAAAACAGCAAAGGAGGCTTTGTTGCAGCTGCAGCGTTTGAAGAAGCAAGTTGGTCTCTGAGCTGTGGAATTCAATGAGGCTGTTTTCCCACCACTTTGAGTAGTCAGGCTTCCCCAGGCTCTCGCTAACCATTTCAGTAACCCCATGTCTCCCTTTTTCCTTCAACCTGTTCATCAGTTAAATCTGTGAGGGACTAGAGCAGCTTATTGCCAAGCTGCTGGCGAGCAAAGTATCTTAACTGCTGAGTTCTGTCAGCCCTTACTTCAGTACAGATTATTACTCAAGACTCTCTCTCTCTAATAAAATTTTGAGGAACTTGGTATTTCTGATATCTGTGCCTGATAAAGCGTGACTAGAGTTAATAGCAGGACTGGTGACAGATGGACAACTAATGCGGTTGTCTGTGCCTCTGTTTTCATAGGAAACAAGGTTAAAATAATTGATTGGAACAATTTATTTTTTTTTTCTCATGTAGAAAAGGTTCCATCTTTTCAGGTAGCTAATAGAGTGAATCATAATGAGAAGACGACATTTTCTCAGGTGTATAGTCATAGCTTGGAATGAAATATTGCAGAGGAACACAAATAAAAACTGAGGAAGTCCAGTGTAGTTGAAGATGTTCTGTCTAGGCTATGACAGTTTTTTTCTAGGAAGTCTGATATGGTGGAGAGCAGGTGGTCAAGTGCTTCTCCACCTCTCTTTCAGAGCCAGCCTTTAAAATCCCTTCGAAAGCTCTTACACCTCTCCTCTTCAAATCACCCTGTCCCCGCTGAGCCTCGCTTCCAGCCCTTACCAAGTCAGCCAGCCAAAGCCCCTTTTCCCGAAGTGCGGATTCACCCCATGAGTCAAAGCTCCGGCAGCGGCGGCAGCAATGTGCGGCAGGAGCCTCAGCCGAAGAGCAGGCCGGCGCTGCAGATCCCAAGCCAGCTGGAACCGACCTGGCACGTCTCCCCCGTGAACAGGGGCGCCAGTGATGGGCCCCCCTACTCTGACCAGCTGCCTTCCAAGAGCGGACAGAATGGGCCCACGTACAACCGAACGAACCGGTCGCGGATGCCGAACCTGAATGATTTGAAAGAGACAGCCTTGTAATTGCGCTCCAGAACACGGGCCGCTTTGGGTGGAGATCAGCGTAGGGGAGTGGTGTGGTGGTTCTGGTGATGGTAAGACTGCATTTTCAGCTTTATAAAGGTGTGCAATATGTACGTGTGGAGCTATGCCATTTGGCACCACGGTGAGAGTCAGGGATTATTCAGTAAACCGAGTTGAATTATGAATTACCAGTCATCAGAAATGTTGCTGGATCTCAGGCAGAGTGTGCCGGTCAGGGAGAAAAATGCGTTGCCATTTTCTCTCACTTACATTCCAGCTTAGTGCACATCTCTGTCTGAAAGCTGGGAGACTTCTGGTATGTATTGGCACTGATAAGGGTGAAAACATTCATGTCTAGACCTATGCCCTTACTGCATTTTTTGCTGCCTAGTTAAAACGGTGGGATTTATGTGATAAAAGTGTATCCCCGTGAAGGGTTTAAAGTAAATTGTATGTCTTAAATTTGTTTTTTAAACTTCCATATTTGATAGGATTTGTAATATTTATTTATGATGACCTAATATCGTACTGTTATAATCATATCTTTTATGTTATAACGTAAAGTTATTTTGAGCTGTTTGAAACATTGTGAAGCAGTGCAACAGCTACAGTAGTTTCTATAAAAAACTAACAGTAACATTTATATATTGCATCGGGAGTATTTTATTCTATACATATATATAAATGGAAAATAACTGTCTGTTTTTTAAATATACTCATTTAAAAGAAAAGTATTGTTATGACACTATCTGCCATATTTTTATACATTTGTGATATAAAGTGCAGTATTATACTTCTAATAAAAGGAAGTTGAATGTGGATATAACCGTGACTGTAACAGTATGAATCTTGCTCAGCTATGAGAGCCTGGTATTATAGGCATTACTGGTTAACAAACAAAAAAGAACATTGAATTCCAAGCTTTGTTATGGGTGTTTTGTTGGAAGTATTGGCTAAATGTAAGAGATTGCAGAACTGTACAGAAATCTAAATGTGGTATGTTCTCCCCTGTGTCCTTAGCTTTCCTAGTAATAATAATGGGATTTCTGCATCAAGAGCACAGAGACCCAGTACCAAATTTTTGTTTCTTCTAAAAAGGTAAAGTGCCCCACGACTACAAGCTAAAGCAGGTGCTCTTCCACTCAATAGCAGGGGTGAAAACCAAAGAAACATAGCATGTATTGCAAGTGAAATGCCAAACTTCAACACTTACGCATAGCATGGCGCTGCAGATCATGGTATAAGCTTTTATGCATATGTGTATTTTACATCTTGTTTAGCAATCTATTAACTACTAAGATAAACACTGTATTTAAAATTAAACTACTCTTGCACTTTTTATTATATTTCAGGATGTATTTAAAGCTACAAATCTGATATTTGGATATTGAGGGAGAAGGTTGCCATGAAGCTTAATTTCTCTTTAGGTCTTACTGTCTGAATATTCCTGTACATGGTTCAGGTACCCCTCTCAGCAAAATACTAGATCTTGGGTTCCAGTCCTTTGTACAACATTGTTAAAACTGACTTTATATTGGTCAATGTCAAGTATAGCAAATACACAACCTGATTCCTCTGTTGCTACTGGTAAACTAAATCAAAGGTGGGCCAGCAGGAGTCAAAACTGTTACGCCAGTCTAACATTTGTGCAATAAAAGGAGAGTCAGGCCTCTAGTGTCAGAACAATACAATCTTCCCTTTTTAAACACATTAGTTCAACTCTCTCATTGCTCTGCAGCATAGTTCATTTTCTAGATGCTGTCCTCATAAGACACTTGTACTTGCAAATACATTGTCTTTTCCAAAAAGAGATTGATCTGAATGTAAATTTTATGATTTAGCCATAGAAGCATGTAGTTGACAGAAGCAGACAGGTAGTAAGAGCTGAACTTCCTACCTGGATAACAATGCAAACTGGATGTGCTGTTCAGTACCTCTTGAGTCATACTAAAGTTCTAACAATGGCAAATTTGGCACCATTACTCTAAAAATCCTTGTCAGAAAGTACAATATGAAAGGATGTTACAGCAGGTTCATCCAGGGCTAAAAGTGAGTCTAGTAATTGGAAAAACTACAAAACAAGAATACTTCCTTTGTCGATGGCCTGCAAGAAATGTGCATGTGATTTTCTACAGATAGCTATGATGTATGGTATCTAGCTATATATGATATATACCATGCTGATATATCATATATATAGCATATATAAATACAGTATTAGACATGGAAGGGTATTCAGTTTTTGGTAAGTTCAATGGGCATCCAGGAGAGACATTGTGATGTTTACTAGTCATCATTAACAGAGTTTAGAAGTATATTTTAGCAATCTCTTTTGGATTCACCAGTTGGTAATGACTAGGTTAGTCCTGTTAGTCCTGCTTTGAGATGGGCTGATGCCCCTGAAATCCCTCACAGAAGCAGTGCTCTGGGAGTGGGATTTTAAGCAGTACAGCTTGGATGTTTCCAAGGGAGCGCCCAGAGTAGACTCTTTGGTGCTTTGTGCATATGTGTCCTTTTGCCTCTGCAAGACTTTTAGCTTGCTGGCAGGAGCTTCATGCTGGGGATGATGATGCTGGGCTGTATGTGGCTGTTCTGATTTCTAGCAAGGAAAACTGTTTTCGAAGGATTTTTTTTTTTTCTCAGCACCCATTAAGTTAAATCAGGGTAATCTCTGACTGTATATATAGCTGTTTAAAGTAGTTAGCAAAGCTTCAAGGGTGACCCAAGGAATGTTCAACTATTTGGTGGCCCATATTTACAGAAAGTTGTTTCTACTTCATACTGTATTTTCTTCTTGAATTCAACAAACCGTAGTCAATCTGAGTTGAATACTAAATTGTGTTGAATGTATGTAGAATTTTCTTCCTTCTGTTGGAAAGAAGTTCCAGCAGCTCAACCAGCTGGTGCTGGAATAAACTGTGTATTTTTAACCTGGTCTAACTTCCCAGTATGTAGAATATTGCTAATGTAATTTTGCTGAGGCTTCCAAAGGAGTCTTATTACAGTGACTGAGATATGCTGGCTCAAATAAAGGGGAAGAGAATTACAGAGCAAACGATTTTTTAAGTGTGAGCTTTTCACTGGTCTGTGAGTCTTGTATTACATGTTCTATAGATTTGCTTAGTATAAAGTATCTTACTTAAACTGCATTTTATTCTTTGGCAATCTGTTTTGCCTTATGGCATCATTAATGATGTGAATAGAATTATAGTCATTTTTCAGAACTCAAGCTGCCTAAACTTGTGTATATGTTTTTACTATAGCTCTTGAGCTCTTTTTAACTAAAAAAGAAGCACCTTAAGTTCATCTTAACTGAAATTGTAGATGTGTTTAAGCTGTCATTTTAAACTGCCATGTAAATGTATTAACCTAGAGCAACATTTTTTTTTCAACACACCTGACCATAGAGAACAATCCCTCAGAGCTGTTTTAATGCTTTTTGCTCCATTTATTGCAGTCCATGTTTGTTGCTCCTCTGAGAAGTCACCAGCATGGAGCACCGAGCAGAGTTCTTGGCAGGATGTCAGTGATCCCAGATTCGGTTCCTTTTTCTAAGAACAGTCTCCATTCCACAGGACTTGGGACTGATACCAAGCTTTATTTCTGGTACCAAGCCAGACCGCCCTAAATGTGTGGGGCCTGACAGCACTCTCTTTACAGATACTGGCTCTTTTACATAACTATTAAGGCAGGCTTCGAACTTCCAAACATACGAGACATGCTGAAGTTGTCCTTAGGCTTGTGGCCTTTCTCTTTGCTACACCAACTTGTTTCTGGGAGCACAGCTGGAGTGATTCTTGAAGAAGCAGTGTCCTGTGATAGGCTTTTAGCCATTCCTTATCATTGCAGTTCGGTCTCTTAACAGATGAATCCTATTAGTGTAAAAATTTACACATCAGCCTTTTATTTTTTTCTTCAAAAACCGCTGCAGCTATTAGCTGAGTAGGGCCCTGTGTTCACCCAGAAAAAGCTATGTATCATTAACAATTCAGTGCTGTAGACCTCCCGTTCACCTAAGAATGGGAACACAGATTGTATAGCTCTGAAAGCGCTGTTGTGATCAATTTAGCTAAGGCAAAACCCATCCACTTTTGAGAGGAGCCATACCCTGGAAGTGTTTGGGGGTTTTATTCATGTTTCAGTTTTTTGTTGCCTTATAATGTTTTGATAGTGAGACACGCTTCAAAAAATATCTGCATGTAATTAATTCTCTGTGTGTTGAACACTGTCAGAGTAGAGCTGGGAGAGTATTCGGATCCCAGTCACACAAAGAGTATGAAAAGGATAGCCATATAAAATAGACTGCAAATTGTGGGGTGGCAATGAATGTTTATTTTTTCCATTCCAGAGAGCATACATACTGCATCTATTAATGGGATTATATCATAAACCATGCATCTGGGCTGTTGTTCACTTAAGTTAGGCCCACCATTCGAAATAAGATAGGAGTCTCACAGAAGATGACTGGAAAGGTGATGTGCCCTATTTAACCATTTTTAAATGGCCTTCAAATCAGGATGCTATTTAAGAACAGGTGCCTTGCCCTACAGAGGTTTTTCTAATGGTGTCATGATATCAACCATTCATTAACTGGGTTTGTAGTGAACAAGGAGAAAAGCCATTTAACTTCTGGCCTTTGTTTAACGGGAAACTATTTGAGTCAACCCTTTTAATATAATACAGCTTTGAAGTTCTAGATGTTGGCTCCTTTCTCAAAGGGTCAAGCAGCAGCAGCAGGGCATCACTGCTTAGGCTCATCAGGCAAGTGAGGGCTTGTGCACATCACTTGGTTCAGATGTACTGAAACTGAAAATGTCTCATTTTGCAGTCATGAAGCAAATTTACACGAAAATTAAGCAACACAGATTTTATAGGGCTTCCTCTTCCAGCTGGAAGAAAATAGATGTGGTAGTTCATCTGTTCTCCCAGTGAACTGTCTTAACAGAGACTGCATGAGACAGCATAGGTAAATCTGATGGATTAAGTCTGAATTTTACTTGCTCCAAGTTCTGCTTTGATGCTTGTTTGTTACCTTGTGTACAGCCAATTTTTTGGTGCAAAAGTTGGCTTTTGACCAACTAAGTGCAAGATGCATGAGAAGTATGAGAGAATCAGCCTTGCTATGTTTGGATGCTTTCATTTCACTGAATAAGATTGCTTCTCAGTCTCTTTTAGGATGTGACTCAAAATATGCAGCTGAGCAAAAGTGATTCTTAAGATGTGGCCCAAGAGTCTGAACACAGAATTTGTGACTTAGGCTAAGGGTGACTCTACACATCTCTTGTCTTCTCTGCAAGTCAGTCTACCTCCTTTCTCTTGCAGACTGTGGTCAAGGTTTGGTTGCTTTGTTCTGAGCTTATTATTGACTCCAAATTTTGAAGAGATACATAAAAAGATTCTTTCTCTAAGTACTGTTAGCAACCAAGTAATAAAATCTTGATGGGCCTTCATCTGATATACTTCTGAAAACTCCCAGCCATCTGAGCCCTCCCTCTAGAATCCCAATGCCATCCTTTGCACTGCTTTGCAGTCTTCCCTTGCCCTTCCCCTTGTGGTTCTCAAATATTGCAGTTGCCTTGTTCTTTGTTGTTTCTCTAGTGCAGATTATCAGGGAGTTAGAGGCCTTATCTACTACTCCACCCTGTTTGCTGTTTTATTCAAACAGCTATCCTTAGACTTGCTCAGGATTTTCTTCATTTTAATTTTCCATTTCATTTGGGTGCGATACCTCACCTCATTTTGCCCCCACCAAAACATGCTGCCTACCAGGCTTTTCCTTCCACCAGGTCTCTGTTTTCACAGGGCATTGTTTCTCTGGATCCGTTCTGAGAAATGCAAAGTGGCATCTGAATTGTACAGGCACAGAAATGCTTTGTCAAGTAGCTGCTGTGGTAGAGCTTTCCATGAGCAACATTAAAGCATGTTCATAGCACAACGTGGAAGCTGCTATTCACGTTTCCTATAGAATATGAACCTCTTGGTGTAAACTCTTGACATGTAAATCCAATGGCAGAGCTTTTAACTGTTTAGTAACAAGGCAAAACTGAAGTGTAGGTAAGTGTCTCAATTTTTTTTTTTTTTTTTTTTTGCTAGTGCACATCTTGGGCTCGTACTACTGAAGGATATGTCTAATTGAAAAGAGTAACGTGTATATATTTGGGTTGTATGAAACAATAGGCGAAAATCTTCCCTGAAAGCATAGTTTTGTTGGAAATTCTATGCAGGCATTTTAAAATCTGGTTAATCTGATAAGGACTTCCAGGACTGCTTAGATCTCCACTGTGAAATGCTGAATTCTGAATTTGTGTCATTTGGGAGAAGGAAGAATGACATTTAGAAAAATGTGACCTTTTTTTTTTTTTAAAATCTGCCAGTGTAGGCTATTCAAAAAATAATAGGCTGGGGAGGTAGCTTTCAAAACTTCTAAATTTATGGATAAAATTCCCAATGTTTTTTAACAACTACTAGAAATCTAAAGCGCACAAACTTTTAAATCTACCATGCTTTCTGTTGTGGAAGGGATGTGATGTAGCGTTAAACTTTTTAATCCTGGAATACAAATTGATTTTAAAATGTGTTGAATATTTAAGGATGACTTCATGCAAGTTAATAAACCATTTGTAAAGTGTTTGTATACAACCCTTTGTATTATGTTCTTGGTACACCTTACCAAATTTTTTTTTTGGCATGTATTCCATTCTTAACTTCTGTAAAATTTCTATTGTTGCTGTAAATATTCTAAAAGAAAAAAAAATTCCTGTGGTAACCTTAATTATCAGCATGGAAATGGTTAATTTTTACTGAGCACAATGTATTTTTGAATGGGCCTTCCAAAATATGTCTTTAATAAAAATGCAGATTTTGCACTAGAACACTTGCATTGCTCAACAGCTGATCTTATTCCTGACCTGTCTCCTCCAGAGCACCTTGCCATACATTAGGATGCCCCTGCCTGACAGGTCGCTGCCTGTCTGAGATCCTGGCTTGTATCTGTCCACAAGCCTCACATCTCCACAGGAGCACAGACAAAACAGCTCTGAAGCACCTTGTTATCCATCATTCCTGTCGTCCCATTGCAGACATTGGAGAGGTTTCTTCCTTTCAGGGCAAGAATCTCTGATGTTCTGTCTTTCGAACAGTATCAACCCACCAATCCCCTCAGTGGGCATGACCCAGAAATCAAAAGGCCAGGAAAGTTTCCAGCCCTTAAATTGTCTTTGCTGCAGAAGAGGAGCCACCATTTGCGTTGCACGTTGGCATTGCATCATTGCCACATGTAAGCTGAAACTCTTCTCGGCAAATGTCCATATATCAGTGATACAGTTATTGATAGATTCTTCTAATGTGTGATGGCCATTACTTTTTTTCTGTTATTATATGCAGCTTTAAAAACCTTTAAATATTTCTCTGCTTTTCTCCCGTTTTCAAGGTAAATAGAAACAAACTGAGGAGTAGGGACCACTTTACTTTGGCCTTCCTTCTTTCCCTCTGTACTCCAGTGGCAGACTTGCTGGAAGCCAGGTCTTCCAGTCTGTTCAGATCCTTTCAAAACAGCTGCCTGGTGCGTTGTGCCACAGCCATAGCTCCTATGAGTCCAGGCTGCTGCCTGGTGCCTCCGCTGAGCTGCAGCCATCACCTCCCAGACAGGGCAACTGCTGGCCTGAGCTAATGGCTTCAACTTCCAATGGGGCAAGCAGTCCTGCATTTCAACAGCCCCCGCCAGAAGTGCATTTGAAATGTTCCCTTGAGGTGTCTAGCTCTCTGGGGACTCTGCTTCACTCTTAGAACCTCACTTTGCTCTTCCTTGTTCAAGGATCACATTGTAATGACCCCAGGCACTCAGTGCCCTGTTCTGTACTCCCTGCAGGGCTCCAGAAAACGCAGTAGCTGCCTCCTTGAAGCTGAGCACCTCGATGTGGTCGCCCCAGTGTAGTGAGCACTGGTCCTCTGCAGGATAGAGAGCTCAGTGAGCATAAGCGTTTTTCTCTTAGACCACAGTGAAGGGATAATTCCTGCATGTACCCATTAAGAGAAAGGGTCTATTGACTTAAAAAAGGTGCAGTTGGTCTGGAGGCCCAAGGCACTATCTTATCACATAGCTCAGATCAGGCAAGCTTAACTTCTCAGCACAGCTCCCTCACTTTCTTTGTAAGCATTCCAGACTAAAAATCCAGGTCATGAAGCTGAAGGTACCTCTTAGTCCTGGCCTTCTATCTCAAACCTGTTGTGTTCTGCACAGTTGCAAGGCCATGAATCGGTCTCCCCCAGTCTGCAGGTAAAGGCCTGCAAGATTTCCACTCCTGGAAAACAAACGCATTTTCAGCACTGTTTTTCATCACCTCCTGCAGTGTCAGTTGCTGGCTCTGTTCTGATTAGCTGTGATTGGAGGCATGTGTACCAGTAAATTAAAATTATAGTGGTGTGCTAAAAAAAGTTAGACTTTGAGGAAAAGCTTTGTATTTTCGTAACTATATTTTGGCTGGTTCTATCCTTCTTTTGTAATGCCCTTTGTCACACTTACTCTAACATTCTGCGTTTATGCAGAGGTAAAAGTGCAATTCTAAAAGCATTTTAGGATCACTTAATCACATTATCATAAAATCATTCTGGTTGGAAGAGACCATTAAAATCATCAAGTCCAGCTGTTAACCCAGCACAGCCAGCTCACCACTAAACTCTGTCCCTGAGCACCACGTTCACACGTCTTTTAAATACCTCCAGGGATGGTGATTCCAGCACTTCCCTGTACAGCCTGTTCCAGCGCCTGACAACCCTTCCAGCACAGAAATTTTTCCTAATATCCAATCTAAACTGCTCCTAGTGCAACTTGAGGTCATTTCCTCTTGTCCTACTGCTTGTTATACAGACTTATAGACTGACCCCCACCTCACTACAACCTCCTTTCAGGTAGTTGTTGAGAGCAATAATGTCTTCCCTCAGCCTCCTCTTCTCCAGGCTAAACAACCCCAGTTCCTGCAACTGCTCCTCATAACACTTGTTCTCTACACCCTTCACCAGCTATGTTGCCCCTATTTGGACAGACTCCAGCACCTCTATGTCCTTCTTGTAGTGAGAGGCCCAAAACTGAACAAAATATTCAAGAAACACCCTCACCAGTCTGAGTACAGGGGGATGATCACTTCCCTAGTCCTGCTGGCCATGCTATTTCTGATACAAGTCAGGATGCTCTTGGCCTTCTTGGCCACCCGGGCACATTGCTGGTACATATTCAGCTGGCTGTCAGTCAGAACCCCCAGGTCCCTTTCCACTGGGCAGCTTTCCAGCCACTCCTCCTCAAGCCTGTAGCATTGCCTGGGGTTGTTGTGGCCCAAGTGCAGGACTCTGAACTCGGCCTTGTTGAACCTCATCCCATTGATCTTGGCCCAGTGATCCAGCCTGTCCAGATCCCTCTGTAGAGCCCTCCTACCCTCAAGTAGATCAAACACAGCAGTCTAGCTTGGTGTTGTATGCAAACTTACTGAGGGTCCGTGCTCTCGGTCACCTCATCTATAGCATTGATAAAGAATTTAAACAGAACTGCCCCAATTATTGAACCCTGAGGAACACCACTTGTAACCAGCTGCCAACTGGATTTAACTCCACTCAACACAACTCTTTGGGCCAAGCCATTCAGCCAGTTTTTTATCCAGTGAAGCGTATACCCATCCAAACCATGAGCAACCAGTTTCTTCAAGAGAATACTGTGGGGAACATTGTCAAAAGCATTACTAAAGTAAGCCTTTCCCTCCTCCACTGAACATGTTACCTGCATATAGAAGGAGATCAGGTTAGTCATCCAGGACCTGACTTTCATAAACCCATGCTGACTGAGCATGATCACCTGGTTGTCCTGTATGTGCCACCTGATGGCATACAAGACAATCTGCTCCATAACCTTCCCTGGCACCAAGGTCAGACTGACAGGCTCTGATCCTCCTTCCAGCCCTTCTTGTAGAGGGCTGTCACAATTGCTAACCTCCAATCAAGTGGAACATTGCCCAGTTAGCCAGGACTGCTAATAAATTATAGAAAGTGAGCACTTCCACCATCTCCCTCAGTGCGTTTGGGTGGATCCCATCCAGCTCCATAGACCTGTGTGTGTCTAAGTGCAGTAGCAGCTCACTGACCATTTTCTCTTGGATTATGGTGCTTCATTCTGCTCTTCATCTCTGTCTTCCAGCTAAGGGGGCTCGGCACTCAGAAGGCCACTGGTCTTACTATTAAAGACTGAGGCAAAAAAGGCATTGACCACCTCAGCCTTTTCCTTATGCTTGGTCACTATTTCCCCCCACATCCAAGAGAGGATGGAGATTCTCCTTAGTCCTCCTGTTGCTGTTAATGTATTTACAGAAACACTTTTTATTGTCTTTTATGGCAGTAACCAGATCTTCTGCTGACCACTTGCCCAACATAAAATGGTATTATCATTAACAGGCAGAGCAGCAGCCAAACTCCTCCCTCTGCTCCCACATCACACCCCAGACATCCAACGTGATGCACTCACCCAACACAGGGGGCATGAAGAAGGGAGCAAGCCAGGCAAGGAGACAAGACATGGCCAATGGTAGCAGCCAGGCCATGAGCCCAATTATATAGTAGAGACCCAGAGACAGCTTCATGCTCTGGCCCTGCCAGAAATCCCGTGCAAGCGCGTACACACACACACACCCCAACTCCACTCCTAATCATTTCCCACCCAAGGCTGGCCAGACCCTGGGTGAAAACCAACCAGGAGGGTCTTTCTTGCCTGGTTGTGAACGTTCATTCATGGCTTGAATTTGTGGCCCTTCATTCAGGGCTGAGGGTTTAAACCCCAGCACTTCACCAGGTTAAGTTCTAGTTGGCCTTTGGCCTTTCTAATTTTACCCCTGTATAGCATCAGGGAATCTTTGTAGTGTTCCGGCGTAGTCTGCCCCTTCTTCCATAGGCCATAGTCTTTCCTTTTCTTCCTGACTTCCAGCCAAATCTCTCTTTTCGGCCAGTCTGGTCTTCTTCCCTACTGTCTCATCCTACAGCACAGCAGGACAGCCAGCTCCTGTCTTAAATGCACATTAAGCTTCCTTAAAGAGTTCCCTCTTGAGGAATGTCCAGCCTTCCTGGGCTCCTTTGCCCTTCAGGACTGCCTCCCAAGGGAGTCAACCCGTCTCCTAAACAGTTCAAAGTCTGCCATCCAGAAGTCTAAGGTGGAAGTTCTAATGACTCCCCTCTTTACTTTCCAAAGAATTCAAAACTCTTATCATTTCATGATCACTGTATCCAAGATGGCCTCCAACCACCACACCACCCACAAATCCTTGTCTGTTCATGAATACCAGGTCCAGCGAGGAGCCTTCCCTAGCTGTCTCACTCACCAGCTGCATCAGGAAGTTATCTTCCACACACTCCAAGAACCTCCTGGACTGTTACCTCTCTGCTGTATTTTATTTCCAGCAGACATCTGCTAAGTTGAAGTGCCCCATGAGAACAAGTGGTAGTGATCATGAGACTTCTCCCAGCTGCTTTTAGAACATTTCGTCTGCTTCTAGATCCTGGCTGGGCGGTCTATAACAGACTCCCACCATGGTATCTGCCTTGTTGGCCTTTCCGCTCATTCTTACCCACAGACACGCAACCCTATCGTCTCCATCATTATGCTCAAGACAACCAAAGCACTCACTAACATACAGGGCCAATTAATTAATCCTCTCAGCACCCACCTTCTTATATAAGAGGCAGAGGTTAAGTGAATTTCCAAAGGTTGATGAGCAACTGAGCTGCATAGCTAGGATCAGAACACAAACTTCTGCTTTAGCAGGAACCATTTAGACATTGCAGATGAAAGCTAGAAGTAGATCCCTTCTCCATGGAAGCTGGAGAGGTAAACTACAGGCAAAAGACAGGGCAAAGTAAGAAGCAAATGAACTGTGAAATGCAGTGTATGCCAGTTAGTTCCACCTTATTTATCACTGTTCATTTCAATCTGAAAAAAAGGGTCTAGTGATTTCTTTGAAGCTGGGAGGCTAAGAGAGTGATAGCACGGGTCATTTCTACCTAGACAGTGTTTTCTCCCTCCAAAGTTTTATTATATCCTATATGTAGGATCAATCATGTGAACACACATAAGTTAGTGTGGTGCCTTGATCCGTCCATTCAGTCTGTGGATTAAGCCTGCAAGCTCTTCCAAATCACGCAGGAGCTCTTGGCCCTTGCCACAGGGTGTGTTTCCAGAAGTCTCCCTGTTATTGTATGTGCAGTGCCTCCAGGGAGACTGTTACCTTGTGTTGGTCCCACAGGTCATCTGCATGGAGGACTTGCCTTGAGCTCAGTAGACCTCAGCAGATAATCATTAGAGAACCATGCAGATTCACTGATCTCATTTGTGGCTAGGCAAAACTCACTTGAGGGATAGGAGGGGAAGCAAAGGGAGTGATGGTGACATAATAACGATAATCTCAGGAGATGGGGATTGGTCTTTTCTACATCTCTGTAGACTTCATACTGTTGGTATAGTGGAGCAGAAGCTTTCAGACTCACCAGAATAGCTTCTTTTTCTGACAGCTATTATTTGTCTCTATATACAGGAAAAAACAAGGCAGAAACGTCCGCCTTCACAAATGAATAAAACATGACAAATTGCACAGATGTCCAAAGGCTTTTCTCATGGTTTTGGTCACATCTCACTTGGGTTTTGTGATTTCAGCTCCTGCCCTGCACACCATGCGTTTGCCTCCGTGCTCACAGGAGTAAGACAGCGGCACAAGAGGCAGATTTCCTCCCTCGGTGCTGTTTTCTTTTTGCCTCTCTTGGCCAGGACAGTTCAGGTGCCAGTGATCTGACTCTTCAGATTGGATACATGGATTGTTAAAAATTAGGGAAAGGGCCTCTGGTGCCCGCCAGATTTGTGCCCAAGCTGTAAGCCAAACAGTGACTGCCACCCCGCAGCCCTCGCATGGGAGCTCTGGGGGCTGCAGCTCCCACGTGGGGTGTGTAGATCACCAGCTCCCAGGCCAAAGAAGGGACATGGATCATAGCACCTGGGCAGTCACCCCAGGGAGGTGGTTGCATCATCAGAGCCTCTACATGCCCTAGATCCCTCACACACTCAGCACACTCTAGGGATTAGGCCATGGAGGTCAAAGCAGTTAACAAGAGCAAGTCCTTGTTCCTGTGCCCAAACACCCACAGGGAGCAAAGCAGCCTGGGTTCCCTGGGATGTGTCAGTGCAGAACCAGAGAGAATGAGGAGAGGGTTCAGCCTCACAAAGCACTAATGCCTATCCCAAAAGCAGCCACAACAGCTCAGGCCAGATGGAACCTGATACAAGGGGACATGAGGTGATTTGGGAGTGTGAGATAGAAGCGGGGCCTCTTGTACAGGGGACAGGCCAGACCTGTCCCCAGCTCTGTCTCAGGGATGGCAGAGACCTTCAGGAGGAGCTTGAGGAAAAGTAGTGTGAGATGTTGGCCCTGGCACTAGAGTCCTCCCTTAGCCCTGGTGGGGCAGCAGGGTGTGCCTGGGCTTGGGGACAAAACTCAAGCACAGACCCATCTTCCCCAAGAGAGTCCAAGCCTTCAAGCCTTGCCTTTGGACCCCACCTGCATTTACTTTGGCCTCCACAGCACACTGCCATGATGATTTCCCCAACCTAACACCAGGGCCGGAAGCCCTGATCATAGGATCAAAGGTGCAGCCACGAACCCTCCCGCCTTCCCTAATGTGTGCCAGATAAACAGCCGTCAGCTTCTCAGCAGGATTTAGCTCTATCACCAGGTGTGGTGTGAAACAACGTTTTATTCAGGACAACCCTTCCCTCTGCAGGTTGGGCATCGACACCGCAGGAGGGCGGCCACAGCTGGCGGCAGGGGCGAGGTGGGGCGGCCGCCCAGGAGGACACCTACACTTCTACTCCAGGAGCCAGCGCTCAGCCGCACTTGCCCAGGCACTCGAGGAGCTCCATGCGGATGGCGATGCGCACGTGCCAGCCCAGCGGGATGAGGCGGATGTAGCGGGCCACGATGGGCGGCCGCAGCAGGTTCTGCACCGAGGACGAGCGGTCCGAGTTGCCGTAGAAAACCTGAGGGGAGAGGTGTGGGCAGGTGGTTAAGGAGCTAGAAATGCTGCCCCGCGAGTCTGAGGTGCCTGTGTAGAGCAGATGAGGAGGAAGAGGCTCTCTCTCATCCACACCCAAAATAAAAGACTTCAAAAATAGCCAGATGGAGACAATTTTTGTCACACTGTCTGAGTTTTCTGAGTATCTCACTTGCCCCACATCATTCCTGCACTTCTTCTGGTTAGGCTATACTTAATCTCATCCCATTCTCTCTCATTTGCGTTCCCACAGCAAGGCACCATGTGTTTGGAGTGAGCGTGGTTGACTTTGGCTGTGTGTAGTTCATGAGCCAGGCTCCCCCAGAAATACCAGTACAGACAAAAACTGTATTTGAGGGCACTTTTCCCACTGCTTGGCCACGCTGTCACATCTCCTGCTGCCATGACCTGTTTTTCAGGGAGAGCTCAGCATCTCCCTGAGCCTCTTGTTCTGGGACAGGGCCATCCCCACAGATGGACACTGAAGGCAGCAGCTGTGGCATCCCCTCAACCCAGCTGAGCTGCACAAGGGACCACAGGCACCATTGTAAGGTCTCCCCAGTACAATTTTTTGCATCAAACTAACCACTTACAAGTGCAGTGGGTTGTGATTTAATGAGTTGCAGATTTTGTCTCAGAGGGTTTTCTGCATCATCATTGTGCACTAGCCCTGGACTTAGGGCAAAAGAAGGAGCCCCATTTTGCAGTGCCCAGGCAGGGCTGAGGTTGTGTGGCTGCAGCCAAGAATGGGTTTTTATCACGGAGGTACTGCCTCCCCTGCCATGCCAGCTAATGCCTCTGAGCTTGATCTGGACTCCACTGCCATCATTAGAAAACTTAAAAAATGTATGTTGTCCTTCTGCAGCTGGTCAGCATGGCACTAGCTCTCACCACAGCAGGGATGCCTCCCTCTGTGCTGCACCTGGACATAGGGTAACCACAGGGCCCTATCCATCCTGCTGCTCCCACAGGGCCCTATCCATCCTGCTGCTCCCACAGGGCCGTCCTCTTGGGGAGCTTCCTCACCAAGACTCAATGTGCTCATGTCACCAAAATGCCACGCCTCCATCAGTGGCCGAAGAGCAAAGTCCACTGACCCGGTTGTTGCCAGTCTGGTCCTTGTAGTAAACCCAGTTGAGGTTTTCATCGGTGCGGTACTGCATGCTGTACTTGGTCATCCACTCATCGGCGTCGCAGCGCCCTTGCGTGAGGATCCCCGAGATCACCTTCACCTCCTTCAGGTCGATCTGCAGCCACTGCCCATTGTCCTGGTACTTGGAGAGCCACGCGCACCTGGGGGGATACCACCGACCCCGCTACTTTCTCTGCTGCTGCCCTCCTGGGCAGAACCTCCTGCGCCCATGCTGCTAGGGATCCCCAGCCCCCCACACCCACCTACCCACAGGACCCCTCGGGGAAGCATTTCTGGACTCACCCAAAGCCTTGGCCGTTGAGGCGGGCCTTGTTGGCCGTCCAGGAGGAGTACCAGCCCGTGTACTGCTCAGGGTTGGAGCAGCTTATCTGGTCAGGGGTGACAGCACCAGACTCGAAGCCCAGGGGCTTGTGGTAGGGGCACTCTGCAGAACAAGGGAAAAAATGCTTTAGTCCCTTAAACAGGTGGCTTTGTTTCCTAGGTGTGTCTGCACACTTGTTGTCCACACCCCCTGTAGTTTCATTGCTCCTTCTCATCCCTGGCCAGGATGCTGAGGATGCTCTTAAACTCAGATCACCACCCCCTGCAGTAATTGCTGCTATGGGGCCATGGGAGTTCTTAATTTCTAACTTCTCTTACGTGAATTTCTAACTCTTCTCCAACTTGCTAAACTGTACTGCCCGCAGCATTTTAGGGTGGAAAGTTTTATTAAGAGGTTGCACTCCAAATCTTGTTCTTGCAAGCTTGTGGAAGCAGATCTAGGCTGGATCCATTGAGCTGGATCCAGCCTCCAGGCTATCAGACTCTCTCTGGTCCTTGAGAAATGCCTGGCATAGCTTTTCTTGCTGGGCTTTATCGCCGCCTGCTCCTCCATTCATTGTCTTGATTTATGGATACGCCTGCACAGCAAAATTGCTGAACCTGCTCCTATCATCCCTTCACAAGCACTCTCACATCTTCTGCGTTTTCTGCTATGAGGACTATTTTTGTATCTGGAGATGGTCTTGTCTTGCAGAAAACATGTGGGTACTTTGGTGCCAGTGAGGTCTAATGCTTGGCCTTGCCAAAGGCTCCAGGATTTCCATCTGAGCTTTTGCCTTCAAAACTTCAGGCTGCCAAACCTGAACCCATAGCTGTCTTCTGTGATAGCAATTACAGCAAGACATCTCATGGCCGCAAAACCGCTGGAGGCAGAATTACTCATTCATCATTAAAACTTTTGGTGAAAGTTTCTTGCTCTGGAAGGCAAGCCTTTGGTGATGCTGCCATGCAGAGCACCTGTCTGCTACCCGGACCTAGTTATGGGGGTGTTTATTCTGTTCATTTTTTTATGTGATCAGGTTATCACTACGTATCGAGATAGACACAAAGAAAGCACTCATAAGCATCACATGGGGATTGACTGGGCAAACATCTATATCATGGGCAGCATTTTCTGATTTTGCAGCCTGTGGAGCAGGTGTGGTGCCCCAAGGGTAAATCACAGTTTCCAGTTTAGCGTAGTTCATTTCAGGGCGTAGTTCATTTCAAGGAGCAAAGGAAGCTCCGCACAGCTTCACTTGTGGGTAGGACATTTCCTTGCCTTAGCCATGCCTGACCGACCAGCGTGGTGCCTCGTGTTAAAAATGACCAACACGTGGGGAGCCTCTGTGGGTGCCCAGGGCCTGGCATGACTGCAGCCTGCCTGGTGCAGTCCTGGAGCACTGTGGCCACACGGTCAATGTCTCATTAGCAAGCTCCATGAGGTGAATACCATGTGCATCAATATCTCATTAACATATCTTGCTCAGCTGGTACCTCATTAACATGTTTTTCCCCATGAAAACACATAGCTGCTGTCCTACCTTCCTCCAGGCATGGAAACATCACTTTTTTCCACCGCGCTAGAACCCTCACTCCCCCTGTGGGAGAGGGCGGCTGCGCGGGACCGGGATGGCCCCGTGTGTTTACTACTCGTCAGGCTTATCTCGAATGCCACGTAACTTTACTTTTAGCAACACTAATCCGTAGAGCACACAACCATAATGCAATTAGCAGGTCACCTTCTGGTGCGTCTGGCCGTGCCACGCGCAGGGACCCGTGAAACAGATGCCTGGTGCCTGCCCAGCCAAACCAGCTGAGCTGTTTAACACCGTTACCACCGACCTGGAGAAAATTTGTGCGGCAGTTGTGGGGCTGGCTGCTCCTCTCTGGCCATGCCAGAGACAGCCCTGCAACACCACAGCGTGGCTGCTGCGCAAACCATCCCCAGGCAGTAGGGACACTGGGCCACGCCACCACAGCTGGGCTGGGCTGGACTGGGTGAGAAGAATGCAAAGACCCCCTGCCTGAGGAGAGAGACAGCTGGGAGATACAGGGACAACATCCATTATTCAGGAGAACAGCTTTCATTATTCAAGGAAGATCCCTTCATTACTCAGCTACATAATGCTAATGCATGAAAACACACTCCACATCTAGCCTGACCAGGAAACCTAGAGCTGCTCCTCTCGCACATGTGTCTCTCAAGCATGGATGGATCAACCCAACCTGCTCTGTCTCCTTTCCTTCCCTTGTTTTCAAACTGAAAGAGGGTAGGTTTAGATCGGACACAAGGAAGAAATTTTTTATGACACAGATGATGAGACACTGAAACAGGTTTCCCAAAAGAGGTTTGGATGGGGATTTGAGCAACCTGGTCTAGTGAAAGATGTCCTTGCCCATGGCAAGGGATTTGGACTAGATGATCTTCAAAGGTTCCTTTCAACCCAAACCATGATATGATTCTGTGATTCCTCAGTGCAAGGGACAGGAGGGTGGTACCAGGCTGTAAAAGGCTTTGGATGGAGAATTGTACACTGTTAGGGTTAAACAGCAAGAAAACATGGAGTAGGATCAGGCTGCCATGCCAGATGTAGATGCCAGTAGGGAGCCATCATGAGGAGATGGAATTCTGAAGGAGCTGGTCAGAGATTTTTTCTGGGCTGGCTGCAATGCAGCATTGCCATAAGGCCCTGTGGTGTGTGTGAGTATGCCAGTGCTGCTCCTTCCACTAGAATCCGGGACTGCAGGAAGCAGGGCGATCCTACATGGTGACCTGGAATGTATGGTAACCTCTGTTTGTCCAAAATACACCTTACTGCAGCTCCATGCAAAGGAATAGTTACAGATGGAGGATGTACAGGTACAGAGGGGCATCTTCCAAAGGGAGAGAGACTCAGACAAGGATGCAAGCACTGCAGGGATGTGCTGAAGTGCTGGGCTTAAACCCCCAACCCTGAATGAGGGTTGGCATATGGATGATGTCCACAACCAGGCAAGAAAGACCCTCCTGGTTGGTTTTCACCCAGGGTCTGGCCAGCCTTGGATGGGAACGGGTAAGAAGATCACCACCAGGTGTCCCCACCTTCCACATTAACTTGGAGGTGGGGCAAGAAGCCACCTCTGTAAGAGCTGATTCAGCATGTAGTGGCATTTGGTCATACAGTGGGTATGCTGTGCAAGGGTTCTGGTTTTTGAAGGGGATCTCTGACTCTTCACAGCAAGCAGTGTTCCCAGTAATGGTGGGACAAGACTGAGACAGGGAGGGAATTATGATGCTTTCTCCTGGCAATTACTATATGGTTGGGATTGGACTGGTTGCCTGGGTTCTTCCTTTCCCTATGGTCTGGTTTGGGAATTGACTTGCTCCTTTTTTTGCTATGTTATGTGTTGTGAGTGAATACATTGGTCTATTCATTCCTTCAGCAGTGGGCCACCTTAGATCTCTTGCATATCATCTAAGACCAGAGGGAAGGATCTAGCTCATGTATTGCCTATTAATGATAACATCCTTCCTAGCTGGGTAAGCAGTCAGCAGAAGATGTGCCTATCACAAGTGGGCTTTATGATGATGCTGTGACACAAAAAAGTTGTGAAGGCCGGGCTTCTGAAAGGGAGTGGTGAGCTTGGGCAGGGCTATGCCAGCTCAGACTCATGTTTGGCAGGGTCATACATGTGGGTTTTGTTCATAAGAGACTGAAGGAAACCCTCAAAACAAGAGCTACAAAATGCCTTTTCTGGAGCTCCTATAAGTGATTCTTCTGCATCACAGGGGCTATTTCTTCCTCTTCACGTCTGCTCCAGCAGGCAGCCCTGTGGAGATACCAGCTGCAGAAACTGGAAGGACAGAGCCTGAGACGACATGACCCTTTCATGGAGGGGATGTTTGGGGCCACTCTGCCCTAGGGGTGAGTCACCGCCCATGTACAGCAGATGACTGCTTCCCTTGTAGTTTCTCTGGTGAGGAAGAAGCCTGTGGGCAATGCCCAAGCTGGGCAAGCCCTAGGTGGATGTGGCCTCCCCAGTAGCAAGGGACATGGAGAGGGAGCTCAAGGGAAGCAGATGGCCCAGGAAGGATAACTGTAAAGCCTCTGCACTTGTCAGCCCCCTCATGCTATGGGAGAGAAACCTTCAGGCCCAACACAGACATGGGATAGAAGCACCTGGTTTTTTCCCCTCCCACCTCTGTTTGCCTGCAAGCTTTGCCAATAGTGTCATAACTTCTTGCCAATGCATGTTTTTATTTGCTTTCTAGCCCAACTCAGCTTTCACTTGGAGCTCTTCTAGAGTTACTCATTTTACCTCCTCCTCCTTCAGGACACCCATGCCAAACACTGAGCACTGGGGTGACCATCTTCCCCATTTATCTCCCCTGGGGGTAGCAAAACACATCTCAGGTTATTGCACAGCCTCCTGCAGAAGCTGGGAAGAGGTGTTTGCAAGTGGGCATAAGGCAGGCACCACTTTTGGCACTCAACTCCAAAGGGGGTGAACATTTCTGAAAATTGGTGTGATAGAGGCAAGCTTTGATAAGACAAGATTGCAGCTTCTGTGGGACATATGAACTAAACCTGATGATCAGCTGGGCATTGATAAAACCTTGCTGGGGTAACACATCAGGGAAAATGTGGCAGTTGCAGAGAATAACAAGGAAGGAGCTTGATCAGAAACCTATAAAACATCTGTGATGAATGGCTTAAGGAACTGGGCAGAAATCTCGAAGGAAACACAGTTATGGTCTTTTACTGTTCAAAAATATGCTGCAGAGAAAGAATAAATTGTTTTCCTTGACCCCTGGAGAGAGGAGAAGTTGTCACAGGCTGAACTGCAGCAAGGGAAAATAAGCCTAGGTAGTTTCCTAAAGCAAAACCTGCAGGTAGCAGTAGCTGTCCTAGGCAGTTTCTGGAAGCACCAGTGCCAAGGGCTGTAGGGACAGGGCAGGGCAGTGCCACCCTGGGTGACCTCCTGAGGCCCAGGCACAGCCGCTGCTGCTGCTGCCGCTCTGCCCAATGGTGCAGAGTCAGTCACCCTTCACCTCCCACCGGTGCAGATCCCCTGGCCCCAGCAGCAGCAGGGTTTGGAACAAGCACTGCCGTAGCGTAGCGTGCCGCCTCTGCATGCAGTGCAGGATGCAAAGGGGCAAGCTGCTGCAGGCCACCAGACAAGCACAGCTAAAAGCACGCTGGCGCATTACCTGGCATGCACTCTAAGCTGTTAGTCCCACTGGACCACACCGAGTTAGGACCTCCTTGGCAGTCGCATTTGCAAGCCTTGCTGTGCCACAGCTCCAGCCTCTCATCCTAAAGGGAAGGTAAAAATACAGTAATAAATCAACACAGCCATCGACAATAGTGGCACAAGGCTAAATCTGAATCCTGCCCACCCGGCTGCTGCACCTTCTCTGAGCCCCTTTTTTTGCACCAGCCCGGCACGAAATGTGGCGTGGCTCCCCCTTGGAGTCAGAGGTCGGAGCACATGCCTGGGCTTGAAGGCCCAGGTGCCATCCTTCCTTCTGCCCCGAGGCACTGAAGCTGGGCAGTGCCAGGCTCCAGCATTCACCCGGCACCCAAACCATCCAGAGGGACTTACCTCCCCTGTGGAGAGGGCCATCACAGCTGGGGCAGTGGGCATGGAGGGAAGAGGAGAGAGAGATCAGAAATAAAGATGCTGCAAGCGAACATCAGGAAATGCAATGAACATTTACTCCTGAGCTGGGGACAAATACATCGAGGAAGGACTGATGAATCTACCACATTTCCCCAGGCTGACTGCTAGGGGAAAGCAAGAGGATGTGGGCAGGAACAGGGCACTGCATGTTCTCATGTTCGTGCTACTCCTCCACTGCAGTTTCTTCCGATGCCCTTGGCATCTCTTCTTTTTGATCAGATACACATGAAACATCCTGAGGAGAAACCCATGCCCTCAGCCTCTGCTTTACAGCTAATTTCACCCCGTCCCTTTTTGCTGTCTTCCTGCCCCAGAGCTTCCCTTACCCGTTTTGTTCTTAAAATGTGTGAGCTGATGAACCTCAAGGGTGAAATCCCAGTCTGGTACCACCACAAATAGCTGGTGCCTTCAGAGAAGATGGGATACCCTGTGAGGTGCCTGTCCTGAGATTGCTGCCTCTAGATGGGCTGGAGGAAAACAAAATGTAAATAGGTCTTCCCAATCCATCTTGCTTATTCCCTTTTTTCCCTTTCTTAGAGAATATCAGTTGCTGTGACCGTAGAGGAAGAGCCACTATTTTTGTAATGTCTGACCTGTTTTATCTCCTGCCTTTCACTCAGGAATGGCTTTTTTTATGAGCCCTTTCCTTGCTGAAATGGTTCTCTGGCTTTGCAGTTAAGTCCAAAGCAGACTACATTAATATCATTTGGAGTGGCAGAATAGTGCCCAGTCAACTGAAAATAAGATAATTTTTAAAAAATAGACCCATGACTGCTGATAACTCATCAACACAAGTCAAATGCCAAATGTCAGGTTTTCAATGGTAGCAGGGAATCTGCAAACCGCTAAGGACCAAGCTGCCAAGCAGGTGAAAAATTGTGCATAGAAGCCATGAGAAACCCACAGCTCCAAACAGAGCTTTTGTGAATAAGAAAAGAGGATATTTTCACCAAACGAATTAGACTCTGAATTATTCACTGAAATCTAGTTATGATTTATTCATTCACACACTGTCACTTTCTGAGCCTAGGAAGCTCCAGCTAATGCTGGGAATTTACATCTCACATTTCTATAGCAAGTTGCATCTCAAAAGATTTACAAACACTGTGCAATTATCATCAGCTGAAATATAAACTTTATACAAAGTTCTGTTTATTACTGAAACTTCTCCTTGAGTGTGACACTTAGCCTGAATGTATCGAGTCTGAAAGAAAAACCCCAGCAAAGAACAAAATGATAAATAAATTTTTAAAAAATCCTTTCTTTAACCCAGATGCGATCTCCTTTGTTCCAGTGTCCCAGGGCAGCATTTCTGGTATCAGGAACTTACCACATTAACCCAAGGCATTGGCCCTGGCATCTGTAAACATCAGTCTACAATAAAAAGATGTGGCTTTCAGTCAGACCCAAGACGAAGACAGGGGCACCCAGGCTCCATCAAGCTCAGGAGGAAAATGTGGGTGCATGTCTCCGGATCTGGTGTCTTAAAATGTGTAGGCTGAGGGCCTTTTACAACATGGTGCTCCACCTTTCCCAGCACAGATGTTACCCTGCCAAGTCTCGTGACTCCACTGTGCAATAAGAAAACAAAGGTGGAGGTGCAAGCCCAAGGCCACACAGCACCTTGCCACCTCCATGTTGTGCCCCACACAGTGTGAGGGGTGGTTTAAGTTAATGCTGTCTGTTGTCAGACAAATATGATACAAACCAAGACATTATCAACTATCAAACCTGGACTGCCTTTGCCAATAAAAATGACAAGTACGTCTCCTGCCCGCTTGATGCTCTGTTTGATGATGATGCTGGTGTGGCACTGGCACCAGAGGCATGGGAGCCAGGCTGGCAGGCACCTCTCCTGCCCCTCCAGCCTATGCTATGATGGCCCTTCTCAGCAGGACAGGCACCCTGCTCCAGCAGCACCAGCCGTGCCAGCTTTGTTACCCTGGGATTTGGCAGCTCCCCAGCTATTACAGCCCACCATACATCCCCACCAGCCAGGTCTGAGCTCAAGGGGCTGCAGCCCTGGCTCCTCAAGTCTGCAGGCATTCAAGTTTCATTTATAAATGTACATTCGCTACATGTTTCTTAAACTCTTTATTTTCACTTTTGGAAGACTGATTTTTGTGGAAAACCATTTTGTGGGTCATTTCCTGTTTTCCTCCTGGCAGTTAAATGCACTTTTGCCTGGCAATGACCTGACAAGTAAGTGGAACCACGCAGAGGTGAAAGCAAAGGTGCCTACTACACCTCTCTGCCTAAATACTTGCCTTGGGCTTCAGGGGCTACAGAGAAAACTTAGTAAACAGAGTAGAAAATTAACATGCTCTGTACAGGAATAAAATATTTGTCTCTCTTCCAGTGCATACCAGCTGCCCACTTACGTGTGTATCAGGTACATTTGCCTAGCATGAGGAAGCCTGTATTGTGGAGAAGCCTGCTCTTGTTTCCTTGGGGAAAGGGGATGTGCATTACCAGGCTGATGCAGAATATTGCTTTGGGTCTGTGATGAGCCCTTCATCAGGCCTCCTGAGTGCCTGCCTGGATTTTTGAGAGGCAAGATCAAAATTTGGCACCTCATTGACAGATGCAGCTAGAAACCTAACGCCTGTAAGTGAAACAACAACAAAAAAAGGAATAATTTTAAGCTGAGTGGGTGTATGGTAGCACCTACTCAACCACCAGGAATAAATCCTCCTGCCCTGGCTGCCCCCGTGTTGCTTGGGTGGCTGCACCTGGCCAGTGATGCCTGCTCCTGAGCTACAAGATCAGGGCTTTAGGGGTTTTAGGCTTCTCAGCCAGGGGACATTAACTGCAAATCAAGTGAGGGTGTTTCAAACACATTGATTTCAAGCACAGAAGTCCTTTTTTTAAGTACAGTGTGTTATTGGGTCAGCCCTGCAACACACAGTGGTGCAAAGGCCATGCCAGGGCAGGGGAGCCATCCTGTCACCCCTCTGGCTGTCCCTGCTGGGCTGGGGCCTCCACCCCCAGCTGCATGGTTCAAATAGGAGGTTAACTTGGCCTCTTTGAGCTAGAAGAGGTTAACTGCTATGGGCTCACTCCTATGAGCAGCTCAGCCATCCAACCCCAGGCAGCCCCAGCCTGCGGCACAGAGGAACAGCAGGCTTGGCTCGGGGTAAGCATGGCACCAGATGGGCCAAATGGCCTGCCTGGGCAGTGTGACCTGATAACCTCTGGCATTGGGAGAGGAAAAGATGCCCTTGCCTGCAGTCGGCCAGCAAAAGTAGTAATTGATATATTGGTGTGTTTACAGCTGTGATGGGCTCTGTCCTACAAAGGAAATGAAGAGGAAAGCTGGCTGCCAATAGTCTAAAAATGTGATGGGCAGCATGCTTTTATAGAGAGTGTGTTTGCCTTCAAGGAAGGTTACAAAGATAATTGATAATTGTAGGTCAGACAGAACAAATTACTGCAATTCATGGGAGAGTCATAAGTCCTGCACAGCTGCCGGGGGCTGTTGTTTTAAAAGTACAGGCCTGAAAAAAATCCCAAAACATTAAAAAGGAAAGAGCCCCATTTACAGCCCCTGCAGTGCCCCAGAACATTCAGTGAAATAAATTACTCTCTCTGTGTGTTTGTGAGAGGCAGGGCAATAAGGCATGCCTCTCCCTGGTCCTTCCACCCCGCCCCGCAGCATGGCACATCCAATGCCCTGTGGTGCACAAATGCCACCCCATAGCATCAGGGGTTGAACAGGCACCAGGAGATGATTTTGTGCCAGAATGTCCATCCTGGCAGGGCTGGGCTGGAGCACGGGCCCTGGGATGGGCTCAGTCAGCACCTGCTGCAGAGCAGGTTGGAGAGGAGAGATACCCCAGGGACTGACCAAGACTTGGGGACAGAAAGAAACGAGCTGGCAGAGGCAGTCCTGGGAGTCTGGGAGGGGAAGGACAAAGGTTTCCTGAGGTGGAATTAGGATAAATCAGCCATCACAACATGGTGCTAGCTGGGGAAAGGAAGGGGCAAGCAGTAGCAAGGAGGCTCCGCTTCTGGCATTTTAATGACAGGAACAGGTAACTGTGTGTCTCAGAAAATGTGTGGTCATTAAGAATGTGGTTAAACAAGAGTAAGAAAGGAGGAAAGTAAGTGTGGGCAGAAGTAACACTGCTAAAGGCTGAGCATATTTCAGTAAGGTCAGCTCTGACTTGAATATCCTGACCACAGAGCCACAACAGCTCTTAATGACAGATATACAAGCATGAGAAAGCACATTATAAAATAAACCAGAGAAATAAAATATAACATGGGATAAATGTCAGTCACTCAATTTACTGGAATAAGTTCACATAAACCTGGTCATTGCAGGCAAAGCATGTGGAAAATGTGAATGTCTTTGTTTATTTCTTGACTTTAGAATTTAGGTGGCCTAGAAGCTTCAGATGGAAAATAGTTAATTTTGCCTCTCATCTCTGCAAGCAACATCTCAGTTTAACAGAGCTCAGAGAGACAAGAAAAATTATTTTCTCTCCTCGTGTCCCAGTGGAGAGCACTCCCCCTATGATGCAGCACTTTCCCAGTGCGGTGGCCTCTGCTGCATAGCTAGTCACCTGCTTCCCTTCTGCATCTGCGGGCCATGGGGCAGGGGAAAGCAAACAAGCTTAAAAGCAGAAAAAAATGTGACTGGAGCCCCAAAATGCTGTCACAGAAATGAAAGAGGTGACTGGAATGAACGGCACTGTTTTTATCATGTTTTTGAAAGGCACACCATTGCAAGTCCCTGTTTTCCTTGAGCACCACGTTAGAGAGCATCAGGAAGCAGGGTTAGGTAAGGTGGTCTGTAAGCAACGCAGAGGGTCAAGACTGAAAAAAGCGTTGCAGTACCTCTGTGCCCACTGGGCACTACTTTGTGGGTTGCTATATTATTAACCTAAGCTATTGTTACATCCCGGCCCCGGAAATCATGCCAGGCAAGTGAGCTGACTCACATCAGGCTGCGCCAGACTCAGTAGCAAGGTGCATTTGGGGAAGCTGTCGCATCCCAGGCCATCATCCCACAGGGCATTTTCCCAGTCTCTCCTTGCCCCTGCACCAGTGGCGATGGCCCCAAGGCACCCTGCTGCAGCCACAGTAGATCCTCAGGTGCCCCAGGCAGGCATAGTCCTCTCACCCATTGCTTCATGATTCCTTTTGTTGTTTTTTCCCCTAGGGCTTTTTCCATGGTCATGCTAAACCGGCTCCATGGGACCATGTCATGGAAACAGTGCCTTTATTTCTAAAAACTGCAGTTTTTAAATGGTCCCTGTGAGCTATGCTGGCAGGCAGAGACCCCCAGAGAATATGCAGCTCTGTACCCGCACTGGCCTTGTGAAAGCAGGGTGTTCATCCAGGAGCTCTCACCACCTAAAGCCACACTGGGACAAATTCTCAGCCTGTTACCCCTGTAGATCATACGCTGGCCCTGGTACCCCCCAGGAGGACACCACTGCCCCAGCACACATCAGGCTGCGAAGGCTCATCTCTGCTGATCACCAACAGGCACACTCAGAGCCAGAGACTGAGGGCAGGAGACCAGCACGAGCATCAGCCTGCAGAGGACAGAAGGGCTCATGCTTTGTGCTAAGATACTCTTGCGTGCTTTAATGTGGCTGCTGTTCTCCTCATTCATTTTGTGGGGATTTTTCATGGTTGTTTTTTTTTTTTCATTTCCATTTAATCTTCTTTATTTGAATGACTTTTACTTGATTTCTATTTTCATTCATTTGTATTGTCGCATTTAATATTTACTGGTATTTATCTGAAAGCGATAAAAACCACGTTTAAGTAATTACAGTTATACCTATTTAATTCATATTAATTTCTCTTTCATGCCTGCTGTCTCCATAAGGTTTCCACTATTTTTTTTTTTAATGTTGTGAAATTATTTGGAAAAAAAAAGTAAGAAGTTTGGAAAAAAGTCAGTCTTTTCCCCTTTTCTTCCTAAGACATGTGTAATCATCTTTTCTCCCAAAGTGTTGCTTTGAAAATTTTTTGGCAATTCCTGCTCTTACTGACATGTTTGTTCTTTCCTGCTTAGAGCTATGCAGAACATTGCCTGCATAGTAATTTCATTAGAAGTATTGATTATGCCAAAGGGTGGCACTAAAGATGTTATTTGTTGTGATTTGAAGGCGGGTTTGGGCCTTTGACTTTGGTTCGGGTTTTGGTTTTTTTTTTCAAAAGCTGCAAAAAACAGAGAGGAAAAAAGGAAATCCACTCTCTTAAACTGCTGAGATCTGCTTATTTCCTGACGTGTAGTGATCACACTCAATGTGCTAAAAGCATATTCCTGTCAGTCGAGGGCTCAGGGTGCTCCCCCTCACCATATGGAGGGGGCCCAGCAGCTGCTGTGGCTCTCGTCACAGGAGCCTGCCTGCTGCACCATATGCTGCTGCTGCTGCTCCTGCTGCTGCGGTGGTGTCTCCAGCACACACGAGCCCAGCCAAGGCGCGGGGGCTGGGGGTGCCTCTCTAAGCCACTTGCTCTGCCAGAGAAAATAAGCTAAGCAGCTTATCATGGCACCAGTGCACGTGGTTCGGAGGACTGACCTAGCGGCACCTTCTCCGTGGCAGGAGAGGCAGGAGCGTGAGGGGGCCCTGGGCAAAGGGGTGCTGCTCACCCTTTAGCCAGAACAGGACACTTGGACCATGAAGCAGAGAAAAACTGTAAATGAAGAAGATAAATTAAATACTGAAGGAGCGATGCCTGGAAAGTGATCCTTCAAGCAGTTCTTCACTGCAGGCTCTCCAAAAATATCCTGTTGTGTGGGTGTCTATTAAAAGCAGAGCAAGGGATTCAGAGCAAGGTATGAACTCATTCCAAGGACTAATTGCAGTTACGCCACCCATTGGGAAAAAATTCTGGAGTCTGGGTAAAAACAGCCTTCCAAGAAGCTCAGGCACCAGTACTTCCCATGTGAAACAAAGGAGAACGAAGAGGTAAGTTATCAGAAGGACACACAAATAATTGCTGGAAGGAAGACCTATTAATTGGACAGAGTGGGCTCAGCATAACAGGATGAAGGGAAGGCATGGCTAGTAGATGAACACTTCCCTGCCCGTGAAATTTGGTAGACCAAAATAATCATTGGAAACGGAAGAAAATTCACAAAGCAAAACAGTGAGAATTCAACATCTATGAGGGGAAAAGCTGGACTGTCTGATAAATCTGTCCCATGTACTGGCAGATCATACCCTACTCACTCATTAATGTTGGTAAATACTGCTCAAGACACAGCAAGAGCAACTTCAGCCTTGTTTAAGATAATAGTAACTTTGCCAGTGGCTTCAATGAAGCCACAAGTTCAAACACAACCGAGAAAATGATCTCCCCATTCCACAGATGAGTTAATTGAAACAGAAGGAGACTGTGACCCTGAATTTTCTGGCTTCTTCTATCTCCTGCTTACCTGCTATCATTGCTACTTTTCAAAAAATTAAATTTAAGAAAGCCTCAATATTGGTAAATACTTTTGCCATTTTCATGACTTACGGTTTCTTTTTGTTCTTAAAGTGCCTTTGGATGTCATTTCCAGGCCAAAATACCTAAAAGAGCCTTTAAAAAAAGGCAGATCTCCACCAGCAATGTCTTGCCGCTAGAGAAAATGATCAGGTTTTGATTAATCAAGAGTTTTGATTAATGAAAGACCTGTCTTTCATGTTATACTGTACCTCATTTTTGAAATCAGCATTATTATTTACTCACTGGCTCAGCTGCACTACAATTTTCTTAGCAAATTCATATTTTGACAAATTATATGGCAAATTTTTTACACTGCAATTAGTTTGTGAAACAGAGTTTTACTACTGAATATTCATAGAGCTGTAAGAATACTGCTCACTCATGTACATAAATTACACATCTCCTCCACAATTTTGCCTTTCCCCATATTATTATGCTTCCATGAGAATGTAGAGAAGAGCTTGCTCTGTACCCCACAGCCCCTGGCAGAAGAAAGAATTGTGGATGAAACAAGAAATACAAAGAGGGACATCTGAAAGTGCCTCTCAGGAGGCAAAGTGCATACCTTTGTACCAGAAAAGAAGAGACAGCAGGACGCTTCCCATCTTGAACCGCATCTTTCCCTTCCTCTTTTGGGAATAGCTCCTTTGCGTGCTGTTTGGCTTGCTGGGAAGGCATGAGATTAACTTAAGCATTGCCTAAGCACCTTACTCTCCTCCATTCTCATGATTTTATCAAGTGCCATCAAGCCAACCACATAATTATTACTGTCAAGTTCCATCCTAGAAGATGTGTCACGTATAACAGTTTTTTAAAAGATAGAAAGTACAGAGGTATTGACACTCTGAGTGTGAATCTGATTGTGTATGCACACATATGTTTACATAAACAAGGATATATCCACTTAGAATCCACATATACCCCCTGTAGAAATGCAGATGTCTAATGCATTATATGTATATATTGTCTCTTGTATGTAAGTATGTATTCATTTTCTTCCACCCCTATTATTTACCTCTACACTATCAATTACTTTCCTAATAATTTCTGTGTGTAGAAATCTGCCCTGGCCTTACTGCTCCTTCAGTCACCTAATTGCAAGGGGCTGAAAACTGCAATTAGTAGATCAAACAGAAATAGCACGTCTCAGTTGTTCACTTGCCAAGCGGTGTAAATCTCAAACCAAAAAAGTAAACCTCTGTTTGCTAACAGTTTTACCCATAGTATCCTTTCAACCAGTTTACATCAAAGAGAGTTACACATTTGATTTTAAAATGTCTGAAAGTTTGAAGGCAACAACAGACCGCTAGTGATTCCAGCGGATCTTGCACCCATTCCTCCAATCTCTGTTAATTATATGCAATTAGCAGTGAATTTTTAATGGAGGTAATTGAAAGCAATTGCTTCAGAAGCAGCTTTCTTTGTTTCAGAAAATCTTGGATTATATGCACAGGGAATAGACTAAAGTGCTGCATAGATCATTTGGGCTGCTGCTGAATTAAGCTAAACCTGTCTCTAGTCTTCTGGTCCACACCCATTCAAACAATGCTGCACAAACAAGGGTGCTGACTTTTCAGAAACAGCCCCCTCAGTAGGATTCATCCCCTCTCCTTTCAGGTATGCCCTGTAAATGAGATGTCAGGTACAGTATCCCTCTGCAGTCACACCTCCAGCAGATACATCCCCACCTTGCCAGGGTGTGCAACACAGATGAGATGGGGCTCCTGCCAAGGGTGCTCACTGCTTTGCTCAGCCTCAGGCAGTTTAAACTCCTCAACCCAACACTTCTCCCACTTTAATCTACCCTTGGAGAGATGGCAGATTATTGCCAGCAAACCCGTGTATGGACATGGCCATCCTGCTTCATGGACCTGAGCCAGCTCACCCCAAACAATGAGGAGCATCAATGCATAGCAAAGTGAGCAAGCAGGGCAGCTCGTCTCAGCACCAGGAAGGAGATTATTCTCCTAAGGGCAGGGGGCCGCTCCTGATTTTTTCTCAGAGGCCTCACGCTCATATGCAGCACCCATCTCAGGGCAGCAAGACCCACCAGAAGGTCCAGCCAGAGGATGAACAAACGTGAGCGTCATTGAGGGTACCAGAGCAGGCTCTGGGCACCTGCCACGGTGTAGCATTTTGCTCTAGGCTCTACACAGTACCTTGGCAAGGCTGGCTGTCTCTCTCTCTTTGGTGTCTGGTCTAAAATGGGCTGCCACAGAGACAGAGATTTCCAGAGCTATTGAAGACACTGAGTTATCTATCCCCTGTCTGCACCGATGAACACTTGGCACCTAAATCCTATGGGCTTGAAAATCCCAGCTTAAAAATTCCTAAATGCCTTCAACCATGTATCTCTTGGAAAAACAGACCAGGGCTTCAGCCTTTCTCCTTGTAGTCTCACAAATGCAGGCCACCAGAAGGCAGAGTTGCCACTGAGAGAGAAATCACCTACTATATTTAAAAAAAAAAAAAAACAAAAAAAAACACAACCAAATTCTCCCCCATCATTTCAAGCAGTACAAAATCAACTTGGTTTATTGCCAGCTCCACACTCCAAATAGGTCTTGATTTTGTGTAAGACATGCAATAGCTCAGGGATCACATTTAGAAATAACACAGCTATTATGAAAGAACATTTCATCCAAAGGGACACCCTCAAGACTGGTGGCTCTCCAGTTATGAAATTCCATCCCAACAGAAAAAAAAAGGCAGTCTTTGTTTAAAAATATGTTTATAGAATTAAAAAACCAAAATTGGTTCACATGAAAAGTAGAAGAGCCTTAAAATTAGTGTCTCTTTATAAATATGATGCAATTCAGTCCCTCTGTATTTACTGGATTTGATGGTCCTTCATTTTAGTAACTGTAAACTGCAAAACCATACTGCCACTGCAGACATCATTGCTAAATGTATCAAAGTGTTAATTTGTAGCAAGCATACAAATACTTTCAGGTACAGAAGACAGAAAACATTTTAAAGACAGCACAAAATATGGCACCAGAAAGGGCTACATTTGCCCTTTTAAAAAAAACCCAAAGTTTTAAGAAGGATAGAAAATAGCCTGGCATCATTTATGGAACAAAACTGTGGCTGGTACAAATAGTCCAAAGTAGGCCAGGTTGGTGACATCCACACTACTATGTAAAGCAGAGGCACGAAGTGCCTGGGCAGTTTCACTCTTTTGACCATACATCTTACCAAGGTCCAGCTCATGTCACATTTGCTTTACAATATGTTGGTGTGTTTTCATGGACATCAGATATCTTGGTGCATTTTCTTCCCCCAGACTGTGGGAATTAACTCAAAGGAGTTAATTTGGTCTGCACCACTGGGATGCTTTTAGACCATGAAGTTGAGAGTACAGCTTGTGTTTCCAGGGGCACAACATGAAGGCAGAGGGGTACATAAGGGTGCAAAGCCCCTGGGATGGCAGGGTGAACAAAGCCAAGTGGAAGCTGTTTAACACATGCTGGGGATGCTCCCTGGCATGTGTCCTTCCTCAGCTGTGTTAGCTGACCTTGAGCCACAATTTTACCAGGAGTTTGCTAAGAATTAACCAGCATAGTTGACTGAAGGACAGTGTGCCAGTCCATACCTTAGCCTTCCTTTGTTAACAGATATACATATAGCTCAGCACCATCTGAGGAGCCCCATGCCAGTATCTTATGCAAACTTAGGGCTTTCTGCCTGTAGCTTTCTCCTTATAAAAAAATGAATTTGCTTCTGAGCATGGCAGAGCTGTGCATCCATGAGCTCTCAAAACACATACATGGGCATGGAGTCCTCCCAGGCACCTGACTGACCAGCAGCATGCACATATGTCCTCGGAGGGGAAGAAGGAGGCAAAAGCAGTCATGTATGAGAGAGAAGTGCAACTCCACATATCAGCTTCATGCTTCTCCCAAAGTGAGAGCGCCAGACAGCTAAATCAGAGCAGTGTGCACAGAGTCATGTGTATGGGAGCTGAACACACACGACACACAAAGTCTCAGCATGAATGCGTGACCGGCACACTTCAGTTTTAGCATAGCTGGGGAATGTACAAAATACACATTTATATATGTATGTGTGAACCACAGGCATCTCTCAGAAGCAGGATACTGATGTGCTAAGAGAACAAGACTGTCAATGCTTTCAGAGCTTAAATCAAATTATCAGGAGCTAGGTCCTCTTGAAATGGATGGTGCTTTGATGGCCTACACACACTGAAAATCTGATTCTTGAAATAAAATGTTCTTTCCACGTGTCTGAAGTGTGAGCTTAAAAGGAGCCTTCTTCCTAAATGTAAGAAAACACGATGCAGATTGTTACCTAGTGCTGGCCACCAGAATCAGGCCAAATCCCTGTAATGCAAGCACCTCGGGTGGGCTGTGGCTGTCATTGGCAGGGCAGGCACCATGGGATCACCATTTCTATTAGATGGGAGGTACCCACACCAAAAAAATTGCCTACCCAACATTAGGAGAAATCTAGCCATAACTGATTTGTCTTTGAGTCTACATCCTGGAAAGGGCCCATCTGTGGAAGACAGTTTACCCAAAAGGCAGGACACATTGCTCTGGCTTTCCCACACCTTGGGCTGTGCGCACACTGCAAATCAAGCTAAGCAGAGGAAAGCTAGGCCTGAGGACATCTGAACTTTCAGGCTGCAGGATATACAGTCCCCTGGTGTTTTTACAGTGCTTAATGTTATGATAATCCTGCTAGGTCTCACTGTGTAATATATGGGTGCTTCCTACCCAAACCAGCTTTTGCAGCCTGGCCCATTATCCCTGTGTTACACTGCAATCTCAAACTTCAGCTTGCCCATACCCCAGTGTGTTTCTTTAGCAAGAGCAAGCACTGACAAAGGTTAATATTCTTCTTAAGATGATGGTGATTAAGGTAAGTTTCTTAATAAGACCCTGCTTAAAGGAAGATAAGCAAATTTTTCTCTTTCATCTCTAAGATAAGTAAATCACACCCTCTCACTTTGATCCTGCAAGGAGACTCTAGAGCAAACCCCAGCTCAGCAGAGGAGGACTCTCCTCCTCCTCCTTCTGCAGAGACATCCTGGCCCCAGCACTCAGGGCTCCCATGCACGGACAGATGCTGTGGCAGCATCCATGCCCAGAGGTTACCTTTTTCTAAAGGTCTGCACATGCAAAATGAGACAACACACAATAATTCCAAAGTTAAATTGCTCCAAGGCAAGCTGAGATTGTTCTTTCTTCCCCGATTAATAAAAACGATACACACAGTACAAGGGAAAACATGGTCAGAGTTAACTGTGCTTGCTAGCTCTGTGCTGTGAAAAGCCCTGGCCTTTCCCCAACGACCAAACACTTCTCCAAACACAGTGGTGAAAGCAACAGTGCTCCAGACTGCCCTGGTGAGACAGCTCCTTGGGGATGTGTCGGGCTGCAGACTTGCACGGGTGGTTGCATGACCAGCTGTGCTCTGCTTGGGAAGAGGCACAGGCCACTGCTGCTCCCCTGTGCCACCATGGCTGCCTCTGGTCTCTGTGGTCTCCTCGGCAACCCAGAGGAGGGACCATAGTAAGGTTGGGATCCTTTGCCTGTGCTGGTGATGAAAGGTCCTTCTCACAGGTGGCATTCAGCCTTGCTGAGAAGGAAGCCTCTGTACCATGGCAGGGAGAGGCCCAGTCTGCATCATCCAGCCCAGGCCTAGGCTTCACCCATGAGAAAGGGCACAGGGGAAGATGCAAAATGGCCCCTGACAACCTATAGATCAGGGAAGCTTAAAAGAAGGAACAATGACCCTTCAAGCTGCCCATTCGCTGACTCAGGCAACCTGTGGCTCAGCAAGGTCCTGAGCCTCCCTTCCACACCAGAGGCATGGGGGCTACTGGCCACCACAAAATGGCATCCAGGATGTACAGTATGGTGAGCAACCAGTTTAAAACCTTGTAAATCCTGTCCTGCAGTGCCATGCCAGGCAGGATGATGGAGAGAACACCAGCTACTTCAGTGCCTCAGGATGCCCCTGCTAGGTCTCCCTGCACTTTGGTCGATGTTGTTGCAGGAAATGGAGCTTTTTAGGGGCAAAAAAGCAAGTGCTGCAGCAACATTATCTACGTTATACTCATACTCTCTGAAAATTTTGCTATTGCACAAGGCCTGTGGAAAGGATCCTGCCAGGCAGGGCTTTACCAAATGGAGTGGAGAAGTGGATACTTTAGAAGGAAAAGCCACCCTGCAGGAAGACCTGGAAGAGCTGGAAGAATGGGCTAAAAAGGACCTTATGAAGTTCAGCATGGACAACTCTAAGGTCTTGAATCTGGGAAATGTAGAGGGAATTTTAGCTGCGTCACAAGATGGCGTCCTGGAAGCCCTTATGCGCAGCTCAGGCTACAAGGAAGATGATGAAATACCGGAGGTGAACCTTAAGGGCATTGAGCCCTTGCGGCTCTAGGCAGGAAGGACATGGGGGACAGCGCAGCAGCGCCTGTGCAGATCAAAGCTTGGCCGGAACTTGCAAGCAGGAGACCACCCTGTCAGCGCCTTGGCGCGTGGACAGAGACATTTAACCTACCGGGATACGGGGTTAGAGCGTGGCTGTGCAGTGTTAACCAATACGAAAGTATAAACTATGCGTGATCGGTCACCGAGTGTATAAATACAGCTGCCTGTGTAGATTAAAGCGGAACACTGACAAACCTTCTGTGAAGTCTGTCATGATTCTGGGGCTCCTCGCGCAACAGGGAAAACATAATCCAAGAGTGTAGCACAGGCTGGGATCTGCCTGGCTGGAGGGCAGTTCTGTGGAAAGGGACCTGGGGGTGGATAACAAACTCAGCACGAGTGAACAATGTGCTGCTGCAACAAAGAAAGCTAATAGGATGCTGGGTTACATCAACAATGGCTTCAGCAGCGAGATAAAGAAGTCATTATCCCACTCAGGCTTTGTCAGGCCACACCTGGAATGCTGTATTCAGTTTTTTTAGTGTCCCTGCCATACAGAAAAGATGTGGACAGGCTGGAGAGGATCCAGAGAAGGACCACAAAGATAACTGAAGGACTCTGAAGCCTGTCATATGAGGAAAGTCTGAGAGAACTAGGTTTGTTCAGCCTTGAGAAAAGAAGGCTTAGGAGAGACCTTATCACCATGTTCCAGTGTTTAAAGGGTGGTTATAAAGAAGATGGAAACTCCCTTTTTACAAGAAGTCACATGGACAAAATGAGAGGTTACGAGTTACTCTTGGGGATGTTGCAATAAGATACAAGAGGAAAATTTTTCACAACAGAACAGTCAACCATGGGAATAATCTCCCCAGAGAAGTGGTGGATTCCCTAGCACCGGACAGTTTTATGATTCAGCTGGACAGGGTGCCAGGCCAACTTGTCTAGACCATAGTTTTGCCAAGAAAGGTTGGACCAGGTGATCCTTGAGGTGTCTTCCAACCTGGGATTCTACGATTGTACAATTCCTTGAGGTGTCTTTCTGCTCTTCTTGCCACACACTGCTCCTCCACTGCTGCAGGCAGGTGCCCCGTTTACGTGCTTGTGAAGATGAGGAGAAAAAAGCAAATCGAGAGTCATCATTTTAAGCGAAATAGGAAACGACAGTAGAAAAGGAAAAAAAAAAAACGCCACCTGGCGCTGGTTCCACTGGGGCTCGAACCCAGGACCTTCTGCGTGTAAAGCAGACGTGATAACCACTACACTATGGAACCGCTACGTAAGCTTTACTGCGCAGCACTGCACTTATGGACGAGAAGAGGGCGCGTGTCCTTCCGCGCGCGTGGGCGGGCAGCCGTTAGGCGCGCGGAGAGCCGTTAGTCACAGCTCCTGAGGGTGGGCGGGTCACAGCTCTCCGCAGCTGCAGCGAAAAAATCCCGGGCTTTTTTCTGCCCCCCCTTTGTTTTTTAATTGCAGGTTAATTAAAATGTACTAGTTAATAATTATCTTAGTGCGTTTTCCGCCCCTCAGATAGCGACAGAGGAGCAGTGAAGGGGGTAAATCACTTTAATAGCGCGCATGGTGTGGGAGAGCACAGGTAAGGTTTGCCGTTCCTCTGCGCGTTAGGGATTTTCGGCTGTCAGCCTCGGGCCCGGGACCGCCCCACGAAACGCGGCAGAGAGGCAGGGTCCCTGTCACGGCCTTAGACCGCATATAGCGGGGTGCTGTGAGCACTTCCTTCCCGTGCATGTATCCGGTACGTCTTTGCTTTCAGGCTGTGCACTCCTAACGTCATCGCCTGTAGCCCCCGTTCGGACGTGGTTGGCAAACCTTCCTGCGCATCCTGCTGCTCCGCTGATGTGCTCGGCTGCTCTTTCTCCCAGCTGAGTGGAGAATAGAGGTCCCTGAGCTGGTGCGTTTCATCTCAGTACCCAGCAGGTTGACCCAAGCACGGGAAATGCAGACTGGGCTCCGTGGGAGGTGCAGCAACGCCCCCGCTGCTTCGGGGGAAGCTGTCTGCGTGGGTTTCGTGTACATCAGTCATGGAAGGCGCTCCCCTGCTTACCGGGGGAGTTCCAGCTCTTTTTTTCAGCGAGGGAGGAAGATGTAGATGACTTCCTCGAGATAGGAGGCAGTGTTTAAAACTGCGTGCGGCGAGAAGGCAAAGCCTGGAGTCTGTCGGTGTAATGCCCTAGAGGAAGCTGTCGCGTGGTGCCAAAGGGCTCTGCCGCAGTTACGAGTTACCCTCAGGCACAGCGTGGGGCACGCTGATGAGTCTTTTAAACAAGGCGTGAAAGCGAGCCCCTCTGCTTTCCAAAGTCCACCTCGGGAGCATGGAGGACCTTCCTTTGGACAGCGGCCAGGGCCGCTGAGGGCGGACCTCTCCCCTTCCCTCGCCGCGCCGCGGGAGGCGAAGCCCGCGCGGTGCCTGCCCGGCGGCG